>NW_012110730.1:921213-927836 GCF_000951045.1 Mandrillus leucophaeus | reverse complement strand
TGAACTCCCATTCACAATAGCTTCAAAGAGAATAAAATACCTAGGAATCCAACTTACAAGGGATGTGAAGGACCTCTTCAAGGAGAACTACAAACTACTGCTCGACAAAATAAAAGAGGACACAAACAAATGGAAGAACATTCCATGCTCATGGATAGAATTAATCAATATTGTAAAAATGGCCATACTGCCCAAGTTAATTTATAGATGCAATGCCATCGCCATCAAGCTACCAATGACTTTCTTCACAGAATTGGAAAAAAAAACTACTTTAAAATTCATATGGAACCAAAAAAGAGCCCACATTGACAAGTGAATCCTGAGCCAAAAGAACAAAGCTGGAGGCATCATGCTACCTGACTTCAGACTATACTACAAGGCTACAGTAACCAAAACGTCATGGTACTAGTACCAAAACAGAGACATAGACCAATGGAACAGAACAAAGCCCCCAGAAATAATACCACACATCTACAGCCATCTGATCTTTGACAAACCTGAGAAAACCAAGAAATGGGGAAAGGATTCTCTATTTAACAAATGGTGCTGGGAAAACTGGTTAGTCATATGTAGAAAGCTGAAACTGGATCCTTTCCTTATACCTTATACAAAAATTAATTCAAGATGGATTAAAGACTTAAATGTTAGACCTAAAACCATGAAAACCCTAGAAAAAAACCTAGGCAATACCATTCAGGGCATAGGCATGGTCAAGGACTTCATGACTAAAACACCAAAAGCAACAGCAGCAAAAGCCAAAATTGACAAATGGGATCTAATTAAACTAAAGCGCTTCAGCACAGCAAAAGAAACTACCACCAGAGTGAACAGGCAACCTACAGAATGGGAGAAAATTCTTGTAGTCTATTCATTGGACAAACGGCTAATATTCAGAATCTACATAGAACTCAAAAGAATTTACAAGAAAAAAACAACCCCATCAAAAATTGGGCAAAGGATATGAACAGACAGTTCTCAAAAGAAGACATTTATGCAGCCAACAGACACATGAAAAAATGCTCATCATCACTGGTCATCAGACAAATGCAAATCAAAACCACAATGAGATACCATCTCACACAAGTTACAATGGTGATCATTAAAAAGTCAGGAAACAACAGGTGCTGGAGAGGATGTAGAGAAATAGGAACACTTTTACACTGCTGGGGGGGCTGTAAACTAGTTCAACCATTGTGGAAGACAGTGTGGTGATTCCTCAGGGATCTAGAACTAGAAATACCATTTGAACCAGCCATCCCATTACTGGGTATATACCCAAAGGATTATAAATCATGCTGCTGTAAAGACACAGGCACACGTATGTTTATTGCAGCACTATTCACAATAGCAAAGATTCGGAAGCAACTCAAATGTCCAACATGCAGCCATAAAAAAGGATGAATTCATGTCCTTTGTAGGGACATGGATGAAGCTGGAAACCATCATTCTCGGCAAACTATCGCAAGGACAAAGAACCAAACACCACATGTTCTCACTCATAGGTGGGAATTGAACAATGAGAAC
The DNA here is from genome assembly GCF_000951045.1 of Mandrillus leucophaeus. Taxonomy (NCBI): domain Eukaryota; kingdom Metazoa; phylum Chordata; class Mammalia; order Primates; family Cercopithecidae; genus Mandrillus; species Mandrillus leucophaeus. Next base: position 926,312 of record NW_012110730.1, on the reverse strand, counting down.
ACTAGGACACAGGAAGGGGAACATCACACACTGGGGCCTGTTGTGGGCTGGGGTAGCAGGGAGGGATAGCATTAGGAGATATACATAATGTAAATCATGAGTTAATGGGTGCAGCACACCAACATGGCACTTTATATATATGTAACAAACCTGCACGTTGTGCACATGTACCCTAGAACTTAAAGTATAATAAAAAAAAGATTTTAAAAAAACAAATTCAGTAAAGTGGCAGGGTACAAAATCAACATTAACAATTAGTAGTATTTCTATATGCCAACAGTGAACAATGTGAAAAAGAAATTAAAAGGTAGTCCCATTTAAAACGGTCACATATATAAAATTAAATACCTTAGAATTAACTAAAGACATGAAAGACGAAAACTGTAAAACACTGATGAAAGAAATTGAAGAGGACAGCAAAAAATAAAACAATATTCAATGTTCATGGATTGGAAGAATCAATACTGTTAAAATTGCCATACTTCCCAAAGCAATCTACAGATTCAATGCAATCTTTGTCAAATTACCAACGACAATCTACACAGAAATAGAAAAAAAATACAAAAATTTATATGGAGCCAAAAAAGATCCAGGATAGCTATCCTAAGCCAAAAGAACAAAACCAGAAGATTTGCATTACCTAACTTCAAATTTTACTACAGAGCTATAGTAACCAAAACAGCATGTTACTGATGTAAAAACAGATACATGGACCAATGGAACACAATAGATAACCCAGAAATAAATTCACACACCTACAGTTAACTCATTTTTGACAAAGGTGCCAAGAATATATATTGGGGAAAAGACAGTCTCTTCATTAAATGGTGCTTGGAGATTGGACATTCTTAGGCAGAAGACTGAAACTAGACCACTATCTCTCATCAAATACAAAAATTAAATCAAAATGGATTAACGACTTAAACCTAACTCTCAAACTATAAAACTACTACAAGAAAGCATTGAGGAAAATCTCCAAGACATTGGTCTGAGCAACAATTTTTTGAGCAGTATTCCACGAGGACAGGCAACCAAAGCAAACATGAGCAAATGAGATCACATCAAATTAAGAAGTTCTACAAAGCAAAGGATAAAATCAACTGTGAAGAGACAACTCACAGAATGGGAGAAAATATTTGCAAACTACCAATCTGACAAGGGATTAATAACCGGAATATATAAGAAACTTAAACAACTTTTAGTAAAAAATTTAATAATCTGATTTAAAAACTGGCAAAATATTTGAATAGATATTTTTCAAAAGAAGACATACAAATGGCAAACAGGCATTTGAAAAGGTGCTCAACATCACTGACCATCAGAGAAATGCAAATAAAAACTACAATGAGATATCATCTCACCCCAGTTAAAATGGCTTACATTCAAAAAATAGGCAATAACAAATGCTGGCAAGGATGTAAAGAAAAGGTAACCCTTGCACACTGTTGGTGGGAACGTAAATTAGTATAACCACTATGGAGAACAGTTTGGAAGTTCCTCAAAAAGCTAAAAATTAAGCTACCATTGATTCAGCCATCCCTTTGTTAGGTATACACCCAACAGAAAGGAAATCAGTATATCAAAGAGATATCTGCACTCCTATGTTTGTTGCAGCATTGCTTACAACAACTAAGATTTGGAAGCAACCTAAGTGTCCATCAACAGATTAATGGATCAAGAAAATGTGGTGCATATACACAGTGGAGTACTATTCAGCCATTAAAAGAATGAGATCCAGTCATTTGCAACAACATGGATAAAACTGGAGATCATTATGTTAAGTGAAATAAACCAGGCACAGAAAGACAAATATCACATGTTCTCCCCTTATTTGTGGGATCTATAAGTAAACACAATTGAACTCATGGAGAGAGAGAGTAGAAGGATGGTTACCAGAGCCTAGGAGGGTAGTAGGAGGTTGGAGGGAGGTGGGGATGGTCAATGGGTACAAAAAAAAGAAAAGAAAAAAATGAGTAAGACCTACTATTTGATAGCACAATAGGGTGTCTATAGTCAATAATAACTATTTTTAAATAAACAGTGTAAGTGGACTGTTTGTAACTTAAAGGATAAATGTTTGAGGGGATGGATACTCCATTCTCCATGGTGTGACTATTTCACATTGCATGCCTGTATAAAAACATCTAATGTAACTCATAAATATATAAACCTATTTACTCACAACAAATATAACAGATTTTAAAAGAACACTGGAATTCAGCAGGGAAGTGACAGAGAACCTCTGAAGCCCAGAAAGAGGTATAAGCAGAGCAACCCAGCCCAGCTGAAATTGGCTCAGAGCCAGAAAAAACTCTCCAGTGCAGAGAAAAGGTAAGCAAGAAACTCTTCGTGGTTTACATTCCCACTAAAGACTTCTGCAGTCCTGGCCATGGGAGAGCTGCCAGGCACTTGTTGTCCCTGAAAATAGGACAGGGAGTTTGTGGAGTCTCGGCAAAAGCACTGTTCTACAAAGGGAGTTCATCCTGAGTCCCATACACCTTCCAAGACCCGAGAAGTTGCAGCATGGCATCATTTCAGAGCTCAGCCCCCACTAGGGTACATACTGCCCTGGGTTCTAACAGACCTCAAATCTCCATATCACTGGGGTTCCACTGACATTCCCCCTACATTCATCTAGAGAGCTTCAATGTTACAATGTCAGCTTGACCCAGCAGTGCAGCCAGATCCCCAGCAACCTAGCCCGTGCAGTGTCCTACACCCTGGGGTAGCTGTCCTCAGGACAAAGGGAGCTAGCTGAAAAGCATGCTCTCCAGAGCCTGAGAGCCACCTGCCTGGGACTGATGCCACTGAAAGCAGCCCTACCCCCTAGCAGCAGACCTGCCATGCACTTGCATGTGTCTTCAGAGGTCTCATGGCCTGAGAACAGGCCTACAGTGCCCACTACCAACAACAAAAATCAAATCAATATGGCAGGAAAAAGACCTCGCATGTCAATAAATAGCCTTGAATGTAAACTAATTAAATCCTTCCCTTAAAAGAGATAGACTGGCTGAATGACTTTAATAAAAACATGACCCAACTGTATGCTGACTAAAAGAAACTCATTTCACCTATAAAGACACATATTGACTGAAAATAAAGGGATAAAAAAAGATATGCCATGGAAACAGAAACCAAAAGTGAGCAGAAGTAGCTATACTTAGATAAAATAGGCTTTAAGTCAAACTGTAAAAAGAATCAAAGAAGGTCATTATATAATGACAAAGAGGTCAATTCAGAAAAAGGATATAACAATTCTAAATATATATGCACTTAACATTAGAGCACCCAGATATATAAAGCAAATATTATATCTAAAAGAGGAGACAGACTTAAATACAATAATAGTTGGGGGCTTCAACACCCTACCCAGCATTAGATATATCATCTAGACAGAACAACAAAAAACAAATATTTGATTTAAGTTGTAATTTAGACTAAATGGACCTAACAGACATTTGCAGAACATTTTATCTAACAGCTACAGAATATAAATTCTTCTCATCAGCACATATAACATTCTCCAAGATATATCATATGTTAGACCACAAAACAAGTCTCAACAAATTTTTAAATGGTGAAGTCATATCAAGTATCACCTCAGGTCACAATGGAATAAAATTAGAAATCCAAAACAAAAGGAAAATTGGAATACACGGAAAGTAAATATTATGCCCCTGAACAATCATAGGGTCAATGAGGAAATTAAGAAGAAAATCAAAAAATTTCATTAAACAAATAAAAATAAAAGCAATCTGCTAAAACCTAAGGCATACAGCAAAAGCAATGAAAAGAGGGAAGTTTGTAGCAGTAAAAGCCTGCATGAAAAAAGTAGAAATATTTCTAATAAACAACTAAATGGTGTCCCTCAAGAAAAGCAAGAACAAACCAAACCCAAAATTAGCGGGGGGAAATAAATAATAAAGAAGAGAGTAGAACTAAACCAAACAGAGACTAAAAAAAGTAATACAGAGAATCAATGTAAGAAAAAGTTGGTTTTTTGAAAAGACAAACAAAGTCAACAAATTCCTAGCTAAGATTACTGATACAGGAAGAGAGAAGACCGAAATAAACAAATCAGAAATGAAAAAGGAGAGATTACTAACAGTTATCACAGAAATACAAAGACCATCAAAAACTATTGTGAACAACTATACGCTAACAAACTGGAAAACTTAAAGGAAAAGGATAAATTCCTGGAAACACATAACCTATCAAGATTAAATGAGAAAAAATATAGAAAATCTGAACAAACCAATTAGAAGTGGCAAGACTTAAGTAGCAATAAAGCATTTCCTAAATAGATTTTTAAAAACCCAGGGCCAGATTGATTCATAGCAGAATTCTACCAAATGTATAAAAAGAACTGGTGCCAATTTTCCTAAAACTGTTTGAAAACTTGAGGAGGGAACCCTCCCTAACTCATTCCACAAGGCCAGCATTACCCTGATACAAGACGAGTTCACAAGAGTCAAATAAAACTACAGGCCAATATCTTTGGTGAACATACACACAAAAACCCTCATCAAAATCTAGCAAGATTAATAGAACAGCACATCTTAACAATAATATCTTATAACTATGTGGGATTTATAACAGAGATGCAAGGAAGATGGTTCAACATATGCAAGACAATAAATGTGATAAATAACATCAATAGAATGAAGGATAAAAGCCATATTATCCCCGGCAGAGACATAACAAAAAAACAGAATTTTAGACCAATATCCCTCATGAACATCGATGCGAAAATCCTCAATAAAATACTGGCAAATCGAATCCAGTAGCCCATCAAAAAGCTTATCCACCACGATCAACTCGGCTTCATCCCTGGGATACAAGCCTGGTTCAACATACGCAAACCAATGGATGTAAACCATCACATAAACAGAACTAAAGACAAAAACCACATGATTAACAGATGCAGAAAAGGCCTTTGACAAAATTCAACAGCGCTTCATGCTAAAAACTCTCAATAAATTAGGTATTAATGGAACATATCTCAAAATAAAAAGAGCTATTTATGACAAACCCACAGCCAATATCATACTGAATGGGCAAAAACTGGAAGCATTCCCTTTGAAAACTGGCACAAGACA
>NW_012110730.1:918836-921163 GCF_000951045.1 Mandrillus leucophaeus | reverse complement strand
ATACTGAATGGGCAAAAACTGGAAGCATTCCCTTTGAAAACTGGCACAAGACAGGGATGCCCTCTCTCACCACTCCTATTCAACATAGTGTTGGAAGCTCTGGCCAGGACAATCAGGCAAGAGAAAGAAATAAAGGCATTCAATTAGAAAAAGAGGAAGTCAAATTGTCCCTATTTGCACATGACTGTACATTCAGGAAACCCCATCATCTCAGCCCAAAATCTCCTTAAGCTGATAAGCAACTTCAGCAAAGTCTCAGAGTACGAAATGAATTGCAAAAATCGCAAGCATTCCTATACACCAATAACAGACAAACAGAGAGCCAAATTGTGAGTGAACTCCCATTCACAATTGCTACAAAGAGAATAAAATACCTAGGAATACAATTTACAAGGGATGTGAAGGATCTCTTTAAGGAGAACTACAAACCACTGCTCAGTGAAATAAAAGAAGACACAAACAAATGGAAGAACATTCCATGCTCATGAATAGGAAGAATCAATATTGTGAAAATGGCCATACTTCCCAAGGTAATTTATAGATTAAATGTCATCCCCATTAAGCTACCAATGACGTTCTTCACAGAATTGGAAAAAACTACTTTAAAGTTTATGTGGAACCAAAAAAGAGCCCACATTGACAAGACAATCCTAAGCAAAAAGAACAAAGCTGGAGGCAACACGCTACCTGACTTCAAACTATACTACAAGCCTACAGTAACCAAAACAGCATTGTACTAGTACCAAAACAGAGATATAGACCAATGGAACAGAACAGAGGCCTCAGAAATAATACTGCACATCTACACCTCTCTGATCTTTGAAAAACCTGACAAAAACAAGAAATGGGGAAAGGATTCCCTGTTTAATAAATGGTGCTGGAAAAACTGGCTAGCCATACGTAGAAAGCTAAAACTAAATTCCTTCCTTATGCCTTATACAAGAATTAATTCAAGATGGATTAAAGACTTAAATGTTAGACCTAAAACCATAAAAACCCTAGAAAACCTAGGCAGTACCATTTAGGACATAGGCCTGTGCAAAGACTTCATGAATAAAAGCAGCACCAAAAGCAATGGCAACAAAAGCCAAAATTGACAAATGGGATCTAATTAAACTAAAGAGCTTCAGCACAGCAAAGGAAACTACCAGCAGAGTGAACAGGCAACCAACAGAATAGGAGAAAATGTTTGCAATCTACCCATCTGACAAAGGGCTAATATCCAGAATCTACAAAGAACTTAAACAAATTTATAAGAAACAATCAAACAACCCTATCAAAAAGTGGGCAAAGGATATGAACAGATCCTTCTGAAAAGAAGACATTTATGCAGCCAACACATGAAAAAATGCTCATCATCACTGGCCATCAGAGAAATGCAAATCAAAACCACAATGAGATACCATCTCACGCCTGTTAGAATGGTGATCCTTAAAAAGTCAGGAAACAACATGCTGGAGAGGATGTGGAGAAACAGGAATGATTTTACACTGTTGGTAGGACTGTAAACTAGTTCAACCATTGTGGAAGACAGTGTGGCAATTCCTCAAGGGTCTAGAACTTGAATTACCATTTGACCCAGCAATGCCATTACTGGGTATATACCCAAAGGATTATAAATCATGCTACTATAAGGACACACACACACATATATTCATTGTGGCAATATTCACAATAGCAAAGACTTGGAACCAATGCAAATGCCCAAGAATAATAGACTGGATTAAGAAAATGTGGCACATATACACCAGGGAATACTATGCAGTCATAAAAAAGGATGAGTTTGTAGGGACATGGATGAAGCTGGAAACCATCATTCTGAGCAAACTCTCAAGGACAGAAAACTAAAAACCGCATCTTCTCACTCATAGGTGGGAACTGAACAATGAGAACACAGGCAGGGAACATCACTCATAGTGCCTGTCGTGGGGTGGGGGACTGGGGGAGGGATAGCATTAGGAGAAATACCTAATATAAATTACGAGTTAATTGGTTCAGCAAACCAACGTGGCACATGTATACGTATGTAACAAACTTGCACGTTATGCACATTTACCCTAAACCTTAAAGTATAACAATAAAAAAGTATGATAATCTCAACAGATGCAGAAAAAGCATTTAATAAAATTCAACATCCTTTCATGATAAAAACTCTCAACAAACTAGACATAGGAGGAACATATCTCAAAATAATAAAAGCCATATATGATAAACCCACAGCTAACATCATGCAGAAAGCCCTTCCTCTAAGATCTGGAATAAGACAAGGATGCCCGTTTCCACCACTCCTATTCAACACAGTACTGGAAGTCCTAGCTAGAGCAATA
>NW_012110730.1:907365-918736 GCF_000951045.1 Mandrillus leucophaeus | reverse complement strand
GAAGGAAGGAAGGAAGGAAGGAAGGAAGGAAGGAAGGAAGGAAGGAGGAAAGAAAGCAGGCAGGCAGGCAGGCAGGCAAGCAAGCAAAGGCATCCAAATTGGAAAACAGGAAGTCAAATTGTCCCTTTTTGCTGATAATTTGATCTTATGTCTAGAAAAACCTAAAGACTCCAGCAAAAACTCTTAGATTTAATAAATTCAGTAAAGTTGCAGGATAAAATATCAACATACAAAAATCACTGGTGTTTCTATACATCAACAATGATCTAGCTGAGAAAGAAATAAAAAAATCCCATTTGCAATAGCTACCAAAATAAATAAATATATAAAATACCTAGGAATAAATTTAACCAAGGAAGTGAAGGATCTCTACAAGAAAAACTACAAAACACTGATGAAAGAAATTGAAGAGGACACAACCAAATGGAAAGACATCTCATCCTCATGAATCAAAAAGATTAATATCATTAAAATGACGATGCCGCCCAAAGCAATCTACACATTCAGTGTAATCCCTATCAAAATACCAACATCATTCTTCACAGAATTAGAAAAAAAAGAAAAAAGCTAAAAATTATACACAATCAAAAAAGACACAGAATACCAAAAGAACTCTGATCAAAAAGAACAAGCTGGAGATGTCACATTGCCTGACTTCAAAATATGTTACAAGGCTAGAGTAACCAAAACAGTATGGTATCAGTATAAAAGCAGACATACAAACCAATTGAACAGAAGAGAATTCAGAAATAAGTCCACATATCTACAGCCAACTAATTTTTGGTAAAGGCACCAAGAACTTACACTAGGGAAAGGACATCCTCTTCAATAACTGGTACTGGGAAAATTGGATATCCACATGTAGAAGAATAAAACTGGCCCCTTATCTGTCCACATATACAAATACCAACTCAAAATGGATTCAAGAAAAATGTAAGACTCAAAACGATAAAACTGTCAGAAAAGATAGGAAAATCACTTCAAGACATCAGTCTAGGCAAAGATTACACAGCTAAGATCTCAATAGCACAGACAGCTACACACAAATAGACAAATGGGACTATATTAAACTAAAAAGCTTCTACACAGCAAAGGAAACAATCAACAGAATGAAAAGACAACCTGTTGAATGGGAGAAAATATGTGCAAACTACTTATCCAATAAGGGACTAATATCCCAAATGTATAAGAAACTCAAACAACTCAAGACTAAAAAAAAATCCATTAAAAATTGGACTACTGACGTGAATAGATATTTCTCAAAAGGTGATGTAAAAATCGCCAACAGACACATTTTTAAAAGAAGCTCAACATCACTCATCATCATGGAAATGCAGATAAAAAACACAAGGAGATATCACCTTTTTCTTCCACAGGTTATTGGGGTACAGGTGATATTTGGTTACATGAGTAAGTTCTTTAGTGGTGATTTGTGAGATTTTGGTGTACCTGTCACCCGAGCAGTATACACTGCACACTATTTAGAGTCTTTTATCCCTCGCTCTCCTCCCATCCTTCCCCACAAGTCCCCAAAGTCCATTGTATCATTCTTATGCCTTTACGTCCTCATAGCTTAGTTCCCACTTGTGAGTGAGAACATATGATGTTTGGTTTTCCATTCCCGAGTTACTTCGTTTAGAATAAGAGTCTCCAATTTCATTCAAGTTGCTGTAAATGCGATTAATTAATTGTTTTTTATGGCTGAGTAGTATTCCATCGTACATATATACCACAGTTTCTTTATCCACTCGTCGATTAATGGACATTTGGATTGGTTCTACAATTTTGTAATTGCGAATTGTGCTGCTATAAACATGTGTGTGCAAGAATATTTTTCATGTAATGACTACTTTTCCTCTGGGTACATACCCAGTAGTGGGATTGTTGGATCAAATGGTACTTCTACTTTTAGTTCTTTAAGGAATTTCCACACTGTTTTCCATAGTGGCTGTGCTAGTTTACATTCCCATCAGCAGCATAGAAATATTCCCTGTTCAACACATCCACACCAACATCTACTGTTTTTGATTTTTTGATTATGGTCATTCTTGCAGGAGTAAAGTGGTATCGATTGTGGTTCTGACTTGCATTTCCCTGATCATTAGTGATGTTGAGCATTTTTTCATATGTTTGTCAGCCATTTGTATATTTTCTTTTGAGAATTGTCTATTCATGTCCTTAGCCCACTTTTTGATGGGATTCTTTTTTTGTTCTTGTTAATTTGTTTGAGTTTGTTGTAGATTCTGGATATTAGTCGTTTGTCAGATGTATAGATTGTGAGCACTTTTGCCCACTCTGTGGGTTGTGTGCTTACTCTTCTGACTGTTCCTTTGTCTGTGCAAAAGCTCTTTGGTTTAATGAAGTCCCAGCTATATATCTTTGTTTTTATTGCATTTGCTTTTGGGTTCTTGGTCATGAAATCCTTGCCTAAGCCAGTGTCTAGAGGGGTTTTTCAATGTTGTCTTCTAGAATTTTTATAGTGTCAGGTCTTAGATTTAAATCTTTAATCTATCTTGAGTTGATTTTTATATAAAGTGAGAGATGAGGATCCAGTTTCATTCCTTTACAGGTGGTTAGCCAATTATCCCATTACCATTTATTGAAAAGGATGTTTTTTCCCCATTATATGTTTTGGTTTGCTTTGTCAAAGTTGAGATCTCTGTATTTGGGTTGATTTCTGGGTTATCTATTCTGTTCCATTAGTCTATGTGTCTTTTTTTATAGCAGTACCATGCTGTTTTGGTGACTATGATCTTATAGCATAGTTTGAAATCAGGTAATGTGATGCCTGCTGATTTGTTCTTTTTGCTTAGTCTCGCTTTGGCTATGTGGGCTCCTTTTTGGCTCCATATGAATTTTAGAATAGTTTTTTCTAATTCTGTGAAGAATGATGGTGGTATTTTGATGGGGATTGTGTTGAACTTGTAGATTGCTTGTGGCAGTATGGTCATTTTCACAATATGGATTCTACCCATTCATGAGCATGGGGTGTTTCCATTCGTTTGTGTCATCTATGATTTCTTTCAGCAGCGTTTTATAGTTTTCCTTGTAGATATGTTTTGCCTACATGGTTGGGTATATTTGTAAGCTTTTTTTTTTTTTTTTTTTTTTTTTTGCAGGTATTGTGAAAGGGACTGAGTTCTTGATTTGGTTCTCTTCTTGGTCACCATCGATGTACAGAAGAGCTACTGATTTGTGTATATTAATCTTGTATTTAGAAACTTTGCTGAATTCTTTTTTCAGTTCTAGGAGCTTATAGAGGAGTCTTTAGGCTTTTTGAGGGAAACAATCATATTGTCAGCAAATAGTGACAGTTTAACTTCCTCTTTACAATTTGGATGCCTTTTCTTTCTTTCTCTTCTCTGATTGCTCTGCCTAGGACTTCCAGCATTATGTTGAAGAAGAGTAGTGAGAGTGGGCATCCCACAGTGGAATAAAACTGTAAATCAACTACAAAAAGAACCTAAAAAACCATGCAAACACATATAAATTAAATAACCTACTCCTGAATGATCACTAGGTCAAAATGAAATCAAGATGGAAATTTAAAAGTTATTCTAACTGAATGACCACAATGACACAACCTATCAAAACCTCTGAGATACAGCAAAGATGGTGCTAAGAGGAAAATTCATAGCCCTAAACACCTACCTCAAAAAGACTGAAAGAGCACAAATGGACATTCTAAGGTCACACCTCGAGGAACTAGAGAAACAAGAACAAACCAAACCCAAACCCTGCAGAGGAAAGGAAATAATCAAGATCAGAGCAGAACAAAATGAAATTGAAACAAAAAAAATACAAAAAATAAATGAAACAAAAGCTAGTTCTTTGAGAAGATAAATAAAATTGATAGACCATTAGTAAGATTAGCCAAGAAAAAAAAAAGAGAAAATCCAAATAACCTCATTAAGAAAGGAAACAGGAGATATTACAACTGATACCACTTAAATACAAATGATTATTCAAGGCTACTAGGAACACCTTTACACACATAAATTAGAAAATCTAGAAGAGATGGATAAATTCCTGGAAAAATACAACCCTCCTAACTTAAATTAGAAAGCATAAGATACCCTGAACAGATGAATAAAAAGCAGAGATTGAAATGGAATTTAGAAAATTATCAACAACAACAAAAATGTTCAGGACCAGATGGTTTCACAGCAGAATTCTATCAGACATTCAAAGAAGATTTGGTACCAATCTTTTTGACACTATTCCACAAGATAAAGAGGGAACCCTCCCTAATTCATTCTATGAAGCTAGCATCACCCTAATACCAAAACCTAAAAAGGACATAACCAAAAAGAAAACTACAGACTGATATTTTTGATGAACATAGACACTAAAATCCTTAACAAAATACTAGGTACCGGAATCCAACAGCATATCAAGATGATAATCCACCATGATCAAGTGGGTTTCATACCAGGGATGCAGGGATGGTTTAACATATACAAGTCAATATATGTGATACACCATATAAACAGAATTAAAAACAAAAATCACATGATTATCTCAGTATGCGTGGAAACAGTATTCAACAAAATCCAGCATCCCTTTATGATTAAAACTCACAGCAAAATTAGCATATAAGGGACATACCATTAACATAATAAAAGTCATCTATGACAAACCCAAAGTCAACATAATAATGAATGTGGAAAAGCTGAAAGCATTCCCTCTGAGAACTGGAGATATCATCTTAACCCTGTTAAAATGACTATTATCAAAAAGAAAAATAATAGACATTGGCAACAATGTGAAGAAAAGAACTCGTACACACTTTTTGTGGGAAGTTAAATTAGTACAGCCATTATGGAAAACACTATGGGGATTTCTAAACAAACTAAAAATGGAACTACCATATGATCCAGCAATCCTACTAACTGGGTATTTATCTAAAGGAAAGGAAATCAATATAACAAAGGGATAACTGCACTTGCATGTTTATTACAGTACTATTCACAATAGCAAATATATGGAAGCAACCTAAGTGTCCATCAGTAGATGAGTGTATTTTTAAAAGTTGGTATATAAACATAATAGAATACTATTCAGCCATAAAGAAAGAATGAAATCCTATAAATTGGAAATGGAGGACATTATGTTAAGTGAAATAAGACAGGAATATCAATAAATATTGCATGTTCTCATTCACATGTGAAAGCTAAAACTGTTAAGCTCATGGAGGTAGACAGTAGAATGATGGTTAGCAGAGGTTAAAAAGGGTCGGTGGTGTGGGGAGATGAAGATACGTTGGTTAATGGGTATGAAAATATATTTATAAAAATAAGTTCTAGGGTTTAATAGCACAGGGGGTGACTATAGTTAACAATATATTGTGTACTGCAAAATGGCTAGAGGAGAAAATTGGAAATGTTCCCAACACAAAGAAATGATAAATGTTCAAGGTTATGCATATTCTAAATACTCTGATATGATCATTATACATTGTATGCAGCACAACAGAATACTAGACCATTCACAACCTGATCCCAAGTTATCTCAGTCTCTTGGTCTCTCTATAATTCTCTTTGACACTTTTCCTTCACCCAAAGTCTGTCCATACAACCTGTCTTGGGAATTCTGACATATCCTCCAAACTTTACCACCATACTATGTACTGTAAGGGATATGTGAATGGGACTTCCTCCAGTTGTGCAGTGTACAGCCTACCCAACTATATAATGACCCAGTACAGCACCCCACACATTCTACAAGAGAACTCCTCACTTTACATGTCAGTCACCTCCACTAGACTCTAGGTTACCTGATGACAAGGTCTAAGGAAGATTGCAGAACAAAGCAGTTAAGGGCAGACGTTCTGTAGACAAACTGCTCGATTTATATTGTGGTCATAACACATAATGCCTGTGATCTGAAAAAGGGGAAAATTGAACTATCCTCATAAGACAGAGTGTAAGGTCTAGCAGAGAAACAAGGGAAATGTTGAATGTTGTGCTGAAACGGAGTACAGGCTTGGTAAGAGTATCCATTGTGTTTATCTGTGTATTCCCAGGATTTTAAAGAGTGACTAGAACCTAGTAGCTGCTCTGTCAGTTTCTAATGAGTGAATTCATGTCTATTAATAAACGAATAAGCTTTGCCTCTAGGATAAAAGAGAAATATTGTTGTAGAAGGTTTATTTATTTTCCAATAGTTTGAAAGCCTGCAGCTCTAGAAATCATTTTTCTATATCCTGCTTACATTCAATGATAGCTAGAGAAGGTGGGAGAAAAGATAAAGCCTAGAAATTGATAATAAACTTAGTAAATAGAAATAACAGAAGAAATAGAGGACTATTGAGAAAGAAAACAGGAACCAAATATGGGAAATAAAAACCAAAGCAGGAAATGTTTAAAAAAAGAAAAAATGTGGGGATACACTGAAGAATAGAAAGACAAAAATACAGATAAGTAGTTGAGGAAAAAGGGAACTCAGTTACATATAAACCATTTTGGGACTTTTTCATAATCCCAGAAAACACTCCATTGCTCTCTCCTTTTATCATCTGAGCCTTGGAGTTGTTTTAGGCCTCATATTGCTCCTTCTCTTTCTCGTATTTTTCTTCCGTGTTTCTCCTGCTCACTTAGGACACTGTGAATTCAGCTCTGAAAGAACTGCTCCACCCTGAGATGAGGTTTATCCTTCTTGCTTAGCCAGTGACCAATGAAGTGAATTGGGGAATTTTCCTTTTGCTCATGGGCTTACTTTGCAAAGGCCAATTCTAGGGTTTGCTTTGTTTTCTTTTGCTAGAAAAAATAGGGAGGAAAACAATCTCTGTTGTGAGAAGCCTGCACAGGAAGGGGTTACCTACACTGGGGAAGTTCTCTGTTTCAAAATGAAATTGGGTTAATTGAGAAGGGCATGGGGAAATACCGAAGCCCAATTAACAAAGTCTAAAGTCTCCCAATTAACAAGATAATTGTTAAATGGCTTTGGGGCAGCACTTAAGAGTTTTAGAAGCGAAACCACTTGTTCCAGGTGTTTAGTCAGAGAGTGATTTCAGGTCTTTTCCACTCTCAACCGCACGTAAAAGGAGCCTAGAAGTGCAGAAAGAGATTTCAAGAAGTTTGAATAGAATACATGCGTGGGGAGCCCTGAATGGAAACGGTGTGTCCTAAGGAACAGATCAGAAATATTTCCCATATGTTGAACTTTATTTCAGTTATGACATCTAGTGTCAAAACCTAAACCTAAAAGTGGGCCTTGCATACGTAGAGGGCATTCTTGAGCATCCTTCCTGGGTGGATTTCTGTCCATTCAATGTGATCCTTAGCTGCGCTCCAATTCTTATCCCTTTATTATGAAGCTATTCTCTCTTTGCTCTCTACAGATTTGGTTGCATTTGCTACTGGTACTTCTCTGATGATTTAAAAATCAAGATATAATCTCTATCAAATACCAACAAAAGGAGAGAAGAGAAAAGAGAATGCTTCTCTAGCTTGATTTCCCAGTAGGAGGGAGGCCCAGTCTCCCACTGGACACCTGTGGCTCAGCCTCTGGAACTTCCATCTCTGAGATCTGGAGGCTCTGTGGGGAAAAACTACCAACAGCTGAGAGGAACAGCGCAGTCCCCGCGAGCATAACCCCCTCCGTCACGAAGTAGACACTTGCTCATAAGGAGGCTCAATCCTTTCCATAATGGAACAAACCGCCATCTGCCTTCTCCCAAATCCCCGCACAGTCTGTACTCTCTCTGCTTCCAGACGGCTGGCCGGGTGGGTGGGGGAGCCCAGCTGTTCTTGCTCTGTGAAGACGGCAGGCGATGGGGACTCCAGTGTGCGAAGCGGTGCGTCCTATCGGCCACAAGGGTGCACCAGGCTCTGTTCTGGGCACGGCTCCCCTGGACACCCAGGCCTGGCCAGTACGACCCACGCAACATCGCGCTTTTCCTGTAGTGCCTCATGTTCTGCCGTGAAATTTTCTTTTGCTTGCATGATGTTATTTGATCCTCATATCAGGTTTATGGTTTTGTTTTCAATGCTATTTTGCCAGGAGGGAAGTGAAGAAATAAGCTGTGGGTGCTGAGGCTTCCCATCAGCAACGTTAGGATCCACCCTTTACAGAAGAGCATTTTCTCACGCCTGCATTTAAAATACCGCTACCCACATCCGAAGTTTGTCCTTCTGGTGCATTTTAAATTTCTTCAACACAGAGTTGAGAGGTGATTGGGCATGAAACCAAGTCTGTCGTCATCCTCTTCCCTTTCAATTATAGGGAAAGTTTTCGGAATACAAACGACAATGTCGCCCATTTGGGCTGAAAAGCCCTTAACCAAATGTGAACCCTCCACTGTTAACTGTACTTTGTTTTTTACTCTGTTATGTGGTCCCAGACACTCTTCAAGAAAGAAACTAAGATTTCCTTTCTCAAACAAGTGAGAGAGTTGGTGATCAGCCAAGATCATGGGCCAAAAACAACAACAACAGAAAAACAACAACAACAACAACAAAACAACGAAAAACAAAAAACAGAAAAAGTCCTAGTACTTTTGAACTTAGGACTATGTTTTTGTTTTCGTTTTATCCTCTTACTTGATGTTTTACTCCTATGGAACTGGAAATTAGAAACGGTTGCTGAGTATTCATATATTTGCTGTTAAAACCCAAGGGTAGTACTCTTAAGTTCCCATGCACAATAGGAAAAGCTCAGAACTGAAATTCATCAAAATGCTGGTGGTTAATTTGCTTTGAAAATCATGCCTCCCTGGAAGATGACAGCGTGGTATTTTCTATAGATGTCTACATGAACACTTTAGTCTCTCTTTTAAGTAGGGAATTTCCTAGAGCTGAAGTTAGCAGAGCCAAAAGTCTGATCATGATCCTTGACTGTATTTGAATTGGTAGTTTTTTCCCACGAAATACAAAAGAAACTTGAACCAGGGCTTTGGTCCTTGTGTCACCTCTATATCAAAGGCAGCCTGCAGCAAAGCGCAGCTCAGCTGCTCAAGTGCAGGGACTGGCATGGCTGATGGAAAGTAATAGGAGAAGTGTCAGGGAAGACTGTAGGTAGCAGAAGTGATAATGAGATGGAGTGTGATAGAGCCCCCGGCAAGATTAAATGTGCAAGTGTCTTTCTTCTCTAATTAGACATTTATATCATTCACTTTCCAACCTTAAACATTCAAGGAGAGTGCTATGCTTGCCAATTTTTCTATTGACCTTTCACAGCTTTGCAAAGCAAAAACTCCTCTGTTGGGGGAAAGGGGTACAGATTCAACATTCCTTCCCCAAATCAAGCACCAGTCAGCCAGTCCTTGAGCAAGGCCCACTGCTCATGTGCAGAGACCGGGATGGAAAGATGGTCTGTTGAATGTTTGCATCTTAAATGCAAAGAATGTGTTCCATATGCTACAGGCAGCTCCAGATCATGGAAGCATTTTTCTGTGGTTTCTGAATGAAACAGCTTGTATCTTCCTGCTGCTTTACAGCCATAAAGAAGAAATAAATGCTCAAGTTTTTGTGCTAGGTTATAGGCAAATGCTTAGTGTTTCCCGTCTTGTGACTGTAAACATTCATTCTGCCTTCCCTTTCTCTCTATCTGGCTTTTGTAAAATTTCAAATATTTCTAAAGACACAATGATTTTTAAGAATGTGTATATTTCTATTCAACCTGTTTCTAATCCTTGCTCTCCAAGAAATGCCAGTTGTTGTAATAAGAGGTGACATTGGAGAAGCAGCATCATATTGCAGAAGAGGCACAGGCCAAAGGAAACAGAGGCCTTTGTTCCAGGGCTGCCTCTACTACTCACTAGTTGTTCGGCATCAAACAAATCACCTCATGTCTCTGGGCTTTGGTTTCTAGTATCTAAAATGAAGTGGGGAGAAGGGAGAGTGGGCCATCTCAGGTAGCAAACATGTCAAAACTAGGCTTCTCCTAGCAATTATTGGCATGATTTATTCACGCCCTCCAGCCATTTACATACATTCCATAAAACACACACACACACACACACACACACACACACACACACATTTTAAGAAATTTTAAAGTTGTGAGACAGTGTCTTGCTTTATCACCCAGACTGGAGTGCAATGGTGCGATCAGAGCTTACTTCAGCCTTGAACTCCTGGGCTCAAGTGATCCTCTTCCTTCAGCTTCCCTAATAGCTAGGACTATAGGTGTACATTCTAGCTAATACCCAGCTAATTTGTTTTAAATATTTTTATAGAGATGAGGTCTCACTATGTTTCCCATGCTGGTTTAAAACTCCTGGGCTCAAGTGATCCTCCCACCTCAGCTTCACAAAGTGCTGGGATTATAGGCATGAGCCATCGTGCCCATCCTAAAATTAAGAATTATTTTTATTTTTTTCTAATTTTACTTATTTACATTTTATAATATTTATCACTTAAAAACACAAATTTTAAGAAAAAAGAAACAACATAAGCTGCTGTTAGATGCTTTAGTATCATGTATGCTGAAATATCTTCCTTCCCCAAAAGAGTTTTAAATATTTGAATTAGGTGCTATAATTTAAGAACTAGTCTAATTGAATCCCTAAAAAGCTAAAGAGTCTTCATAAAAGAAACCAGGGACCATAAGACAGCATAAGAAAAATGGATACAATAACCATCTGAGTAGGAGAAAATATGGAATTTATGTATTTCATGATACAGTTAACAAATAAATTATGCAAAGCCAAGTCTTTCTAAATAAAACTGTAAGACAATAAAATGTGCCCATGCTTTTCAAACTAGATTTTTTAAATTTTTTTAATTCCATAGGTCATTGGGGATCAGTTGTTGTTTGGTTACATGTGTAAGTTCTTTGGTGGTGATTTGTGAGATTTTGGTGTACCCATCACCTGAGCAGTATACACTGCACCCAATTTGTGGTATTTTTATCCCTCGTCCCCTTTCCCCCTTAGTCGCCAAAGACCACTGTGTCTTATGTCTTTGCATCCTCATAGCTTAGCTCCCACATATGAGTGACAACATACAATGTCTAGTTTTCCATTCCTGAATTACTTCATTTAGAATAATAGCTTCCAATCTCATCCAGGACACTGAAATGCCATTAATTCATTCATTTTTTATGGCTGAGTAGTATTCCATCATATATATCACAGTTTCCTCATCCACTTGTTAATTGATGGGCACTTGGGTTGGTTCCACGTTTATGCAATTGCAAATTGTGCTGCTATAAGCATGTCTGTGCATGTATCTTTTTCATATAGTGACTTCTTTTTGTCTAGGTAGATACCCAGTAGTGGGATTGCTAGATCAAATCATAGTTCTACTTTTAGTTTTTTAAGGAATCTCCACACTATTTTCCATAGTGATTGTACTAGTTTACATTCCCAGCAGCAGTGTGGAAGGGTTCCCTGTTCAACGCATCCACACCAACATCTACTGTTTTT
>NW_012110730.1:853878-906735 GCF_000951045.1 Mandrillus leucophaeus | reverse complement strand
TTTCCTGATTTTTTAATGATTGCCATTCTAACTGGTGTGAGATGGTGTCTCATCGTGGTTTTGATTTGCATTTCTCTTATGGCGAGTGATGCAGGAGTAAGGTGGTATCGCATTGTGGTTTTGACTTGCATTTCCCTGATCATTATAGATGTTGAGCAATTTTTCATATGTTTGTTGCCATTTGTATATCTTCTTTTGAGAATTGTCTAGTCATGTCCTTAGCACACTTTTTGATGGGATTCTTTGTTTTTTCTTGCTAATTTGTTTGAGTTCGTTGTAAATTCTGGACATTAGTCCTTTGTCAGGGGTAAAGATTGTGAAGATGTTCTCCCACTCTGTAGGTTGTCTGTTTACTCTTCTGACTGCTCCTTTGGCTGTGCAAAAGCTCTTTAGTTTAATGAAGTCCCAGCTATTTATCTTTGTTATTATTGCATTTGCTTTTGGGTTCTTGGTCATGAAATTCCTGCCTAAGCCAGTGTCTAGAAGGGGTTTTTCAATGTTGTCTTCTAGAATTTTTATAGATTCAGGTCTTAGACTTAAGTCCTTGATACCAATTCTTCTTTGAACGTCTGGTAGAATTCTACTGTGAATCTATCTGGTCCCGGACTTTTTTGTTGCTGTTATTTTTTTTATTACCATTTCAATCTCGCTGCTTGTTGTTGATCTGATCAGAATATCTAATTCATCCTGATTTAAGCTAGGAAGCTTGTATCTTTCTAAGAATTTAACCATCTCCTCTAGGGTTTCTAGTTTATGTGCATAGAAGTGTTCATAGTAACCTTGAATAATCTTTGTATTCCTGTGGTGTCAGCTGCAGTATCTCCCATTTCATTTCTAATTGAGCTTAATTGGATTTTCTCTCTATTCTTGGTTAATCTTGCTAATAGTCTATCAATTTTATTTACCTTTTCAAAGAACTAGCTTTTTGTTTCATTTATCTTTTGTATTGTTTTTGTATCAGTTTCATTTAGTTGTGCTCTGATCTTGGTTATTACCTTTCTTCTGCTGGGTTTGGGTTTGGTTTGTTCTTGTTTCTCTAGTTCCTTGAGGTGTGACCTTAGATTGTTTGTGCTCCTTCAGACTTTTTGATGTAGGCATTTAGGGCCATGAACTTTACTCTTAAGAATTCCTTTTTAAGAATTCCTCTTGAAGAATTTTTAAATTTCCATTTTGATTTTGTTTTTGACCCAATGATCATTCAGGAGGAGGTTATTTAATTTCCATATATTTGCATGGTTGTAAATGTTCCGTTTGGAGTTGATTTCCAGCTTTATTCCACTGTTGTTTAACAGAGTGCTTGATACAATTTCAATATTCTTGAATTTATTGAGGCTTGCTTTGTGGTCTATCATAGATTTATCTTGGACAAAGTTCTATGTGGTGTTTAATAGAATGTGCATTCTGCAGTTATTGGATAGAATGATTTGTAAATATCTGTTAAGTCCATTTGTTCCAGAGTATACTTTAAATCCATTTTCTTTGTTGACTTTCTGTCTTGATTACCTGTCTAGCGCTTTCAGTGGAGTACTGAAGTTCCGCACTAGTATTGTGTTGCTCTCTATCTCATTTCTTAGGCCTATTAGTAATCGTTTGATAAATTTGAGGACTCCAGTGTTAAGTGCATGTATAGTTAGGATTGTGATATTTCACTGTTGGACAAAGCCTTTTATCATTGTATAAAGACCCCCTTTGTCTTTGTTAACTGCTGTTGCTTTAAAGTTTGTTTTGTTTGATATAAGAATAACTACCCCTGCTCACTTTTGGTGTTCATTTGCATGGAATATCTTTTTCCATCCCTTTACCTTAAGTTTATGTGAGCCCTTATGTGTTAGGTGTGTCTTTGAAGGCAACAGATAGATGGTTGGTGAATTCTTATCCATTTAGTAATTAGGTATCTTTTATGTGAAGCAGTTGGCCCATTTACATTCAACATTAGTATTGATATGTGAGGTACCATTTTATTCACAATGCTATTTGTTGCCTGTATACCTTGTTTGTTTTTTTTTTATTTGTATTTGTGTTTTCTAGGTCCTGTGAGATATATGCTTTAAAGAGGTTCCGTTTTGATGTGTTTCCAGGATTTGTTTCAAGATTTAGAGTTTCTTTTAGCAGTTCTTGTAGTGCTGGCTTGATAGTGGCAAATTCTTTCAGCGTTTGTTCGTCTGAAAAATACTACATTTCCTTCACTTCTGAAGCTTAGTTTTTCTGGGTACAAAATTTTTGGCTGATAATTGTTGTTTTTGAGGAGGTTGAAGATAGGGTCCCAACCCTTCTAGCTTATCAGGATTCAATGAATATTCACTAAATATTTCTCCCTTCATTCTTGTATGATTTTCTGGATTTCTTTATATTGGGCTTCGCCTTTCCCTGGTGCCTCCCTAATTAGCTTAATAACTAACCTTCTGAATTCTTTTTCAGGTAGATCAGGGATTTCTTCTTGGTTTGGATCCACCGCTGGAGACCTAGTGTAATTTTGGGGAGCTGTCAAAGAACCTAGTTTTGTCATATTACCAGAGCTGGTTTTCTGGTTCCTTCTCATTTGGGTAGGCTCTGTCAGAGGAAAGGTCTGGGGCTCAAGGTTGCTGTTCAGTTCCTTCTGTCACATGGGGTGTTTCCTTGATGTTCTACTCTCCTCCTTTTCCTAGTCATGTGGCTTCCTGAGAGCCAAGCTGTAGCGACTGCTCTCTCTCTTGGTCTAGTCACGCAGCAAATCATCCAGGATCCAAGCTGGTACTGGGTTTGTCTGCACAGAGTCCTTTGATGTGAACCATCTATGAGTCTCTCAGCCATGGATACCAGTATCTGCTCCAGTGGAGGTGGCAGGTGAATGAAATGGACTCTGTGAGTGTCCTTAGCTTTGGTTGATTAATGCAGTATTTTTTGTGCTGGTTGGCCTCCTGTTGAGAGATGGCACTTTCAAGAAAGCATCAGCTGTAGTAGTATGGGGAGGAACAGGTGGTGGGTGGGGCCCTAGAACTCCTAAGAGTATATGCCCTTCGAAGTTACTAGGGTGAGTAGGGGAGGACCATTAGGTGGGGCAGGGCTGGGCGTGTCTGAGCTTACACTCTACTTGGGCAGGTCTTGCTGTGGCTGCTATGGGGGATGGGGTGTGGGTCTCAGATCAATGGAGTTATGTTCCTAGGAAGCTTATGGCTGCCTTTGCTGTGTCATGCAGGTTGTCAGGGAAATGGGGGAAAGCCAGCAGTCACCAGCCTCACTCAGCTTTCACACAACCCAAAGGGCCGGTCTTACTTCCACCATGCCCCGCTCAACAGCACCAAGTCTGTTTCCAGGCAGTGTGTGAACAGGGCTGAGAACTTGCCCCAGGCTACCTGCCTCCCAGCTTCAAAAATAAGTAGGGCTTTCCTTCTTCCTCCACCTGTGGAGTCTGCACACCAGATTCACGCTCTTTCCCAAGTTCTGCCCAGGAGACTTCTCAATCAGTTCAAATTGTTACAAATTTCAATTGGAGGTTTTATTCTCCCTGTGGCATTTTCTCAGTGCCTCCAGCAGCCCTCCTCAAGGATGCTGGTGATGGGAGGCAGAAATGTTTTAGTAGGGAATCCAGTGAGCCCACAGGGATTTTCCTGCTGCTTCCTCTACCCCTGATTTTCACTTGGCTCTCTAAATTGACTCAGCTTCAGGTAAGGTCAGAATCTTCTCCTTTAATCTAGACTTTCAGGTTCCCCAGTGGAGGGTGTATGTTTGGGTGCAGATGATCTACCTTTCCCACTTCCACAGTTTGGACACTCACAGTATTTGGGGTGTCTCCCGGGTCCCCCAGGAGCAATCTGCTTCCTTCAGAGAATGTGTGGGTTCTCTTCAAGAATAATTTTTTTTTTTTTTTGAGACGGAGTCTCACTGTGCACCCAGGCTGGAATGCAGTGGTGCCATCTCAGCTCACTGCAAGCTCCGCCTCCCGCGCTCACACCATTCTCCTGCCTCAGCCTCCCGAGTAGCTGGGACTACAGGTGCCTGCCACCACACCTGGCTAATTTTTGTATTTTTAGTAGAGACGGGGTTTCACCGTGTTAGCCAGGATGGTCTCGATCTCCTGACCTCGTGATCCACCTGCCTCAGCCTCCCAAAGTACAGGGATTACAGGCGTGAGCCACCGTGCCTGACCAAGAATAATTTTTAAATAAAGACAGGGAGATGCTCAATAAAAGGTCCTCCAAAAGGTCTAGAATTGATCATCTTGAAAATAATGATCAGTTATTAATTAAAGGCTACCAATTAAATAACCTTAAAATGATGTCATAAAAAAAAAAAAAAAAACTACTCTCCATCCATCCAAGGAGGCTGATTAGAAGCAATTGCATTTTGCAGCACTCATGGAGAGAAATGGAAAGGGGTAAGGGAATTTAACACCCTCAACTGAAATATGCAGGTTTTCACATTGGGACTGACTAGGCAAACAACTCAACTCATGGAGGATGAAGCAAACCTAGCAGTGGTGATGGCCCACCTGGGAGTGACACAGAGCCAAGGAAACCCCCACCCGCAACCAAGGGAAGCAGTGAGTGATAGTACAACCCCCTCCCTGGGGAAACCACACTTCTCCCATGGATCTTTGCAACCTGTGGATCAGGAGATCCCATTGTGAGTCCACATCACCAGGGCCTTGGCTCCAATACATAGAACTGTGTGGAGTCTTGTCAAAGCAGCCACTCAGGCACACACAGAGACCCAGGAGGTTTACATACTCTGGCCCCATGATCTCTGGGAAGGCAGGAAAGCCATTCATTCATATCCTTAGGAAGGGACCTGAATCCAGGGAGCCAAGCAGCATCCTTCTGCGGCCCCCATTTTCACGGCATATCACAAGTTAAGATCCACTGGCTTGCAATTCCAGTCAGCAAATGGCTACAGGCTGGAATCTGTCTGAGATGGATCCAAGTTCCCAGGCAGAGGGGTAGCTGCCATCTCTGCAGCTCAGTAGACTCAGCTGTTCCAGTCTGCTGGCTTTAAATAATACAAACAATTCAGACGAGGAAGGGTCTCCCACAATGTAGCACAATTGCCTTGCCAGATCATGGCTAGACTGCTTCTTTAAGCAGGACCCTGATCCATTCCTCTTCACTGGGCAGGACCTCCGTGTGGGGGCCTTAGCCACTCCAACAAGGGTTCTATAGACAGAGCTCTGAACTATTCCTGGGACAGAGCTCCTGAAGGGAAGGTCAGCCACCATCTCTGTGGCTCAGCAGAATCAGCTGTTCCAGCCTTCTGGCTTTGGAGAATACAGTCTAGATGAAGAAAGATCATTCCTCAACACAGCACACCTGCTCTACCAAAAGGCAACCAGACTACTTCTTTAAGCAGGTATCTGATCCCATTCCTCCTGACTGGGTGAGACCTCTGAATAGGGGTCTCCAGCCACCTTGTACAGGTATATTTAGGCCAGCAATAGGTCAGTACACCCCTGGGATGGAGCTTCCAGAGGAATAAGCTGGCTGCCATCTTTGCTGTTTCACAGTATTCACTGGGGATACCTCAAGGTATGGGAAAAACTGAGGCAGCTACTTTGGGGGTCTGGAGCAGACCCCCAACAATCACAGCAACCCTATAGTAGAATGCGTTGAAAGTTAAAAAGAAAAACGAACAAAAAGAAAACAACAACATCAACAAAACAAACCCCACAAAGACCTGATTCAAAAGACAGTAACCTCAAAGATGAAACGTAGATAAGCCCACAAATATGAGAAAAAATCAACTCAAAAATGCTGAAAACTCAAAAAGTCAGAGTGCCTCTTCTCCTCCAAATGACCATAACACCTCTCCAGCAAGGGCACAGAACTGGGCTGAGGCTGAGATGGCTGAATTGATAGAAGTAGGCTTCAGAAGGTGGGCAATAAAGAACTTTGCTGAGTTAAAGGAACATGTTGTAACCCAGTGAAAATAAGAATTATGGTAAAACAATACAGGAGCTGATAGCCAGAAGAGCCAGGAACATAACTTTTAGAGAGGAACATAACTAACCCAATGGAGCTGAAAAACACAACATGAGAACTTCACAATGCAATCAGAAGTATCAATAGCAGAATATACCAAGCAGATGAAAGAATCTCAGAGCTTAAAGATTATCTTTCTGAAATAAGACAGGAAGACAAGAATGAATAAAAAGAATGAAAACGAATGAACAAAACCTCCAAGAAATATGGTATTATGTAAAGAGACCAAACTTACAACTAAGTGGAGTACCTGAAAAAGAAGGGGAGAATGGAACCAAGTTGGAAAACATACTATAGGATATCATCCAGGAGAACTTCCCCAACCTAGCAAGAGAGGCCAACATTCAAATTTAGGGAATGCAGAGGATGCCAGTAAGATACCCCATGAGAAGATCAACCCCAAGACACATAATCATCAGACTCTCCAAGGTCAAAATGGAAAAAAAATGTTAAGGGCAGCCAGAGAAAGGCCAGGTTACCTACAAAGGGAAATCCGTCAGACTAACAGCAGAACTCTCAGTGGAAAGCCTACAAGTCAGAAGAGATTGAGGGCCAATGTTAAGTATTCTTAATTTCCAATCCAGAATTTCATATCTGGCAAAACTAAGCTACGTGAGTAAAAGAGAAATAAGATCCTTTTCAGACAAGCAATTGCCAAGGGAATTCGTCATCACCAGGCCAGCCTTGCAAGAGCTCCTGCAGGAAGCATTAAATATGGAAAGGAAAAACAATTATCGGCCACTACAAAAACACACTGAAGTACACAGACCAGTGACACCATGAAGCAACCACATAAACAAGTCTGCAAAATAACCAGCTAGCATCATGATGACAGGATCAAATGTACACATAACAATACTAACCTTAAATGTAAGTGGGCTAAATGCCCCAAATAAAAGACACAGAATGGCAAACTGGATAAAGAGCCAAGACCCATCAGTATGCTGTCTTCAAAAAACCCATCTCACATGGAAAGACACAAAAAGGCCCAAAATAAAGGGATGGATAAAAATTTACCAAGCAAATGGAAAACAAAAGAAAGCAGGGGTTACAACCCTAGTTACTAACAAAACAGACTTTAAACCAACAAGGATCAAAAATGAAAAAAAGGCATTACATAATGGTAAAGGGTTCAGTTCAATATGAAGAGTTAACTATCCTAAATGTATATGCACCCAATGCAGGAGCATCCAGATTCATAAAGCAAGTACTTAGAGACCTACAAAGATACATAGACTTCCACACAATAATAGTGGGAGATTTTAACACCCCACTGACAATATTAGACAGATTATTGGGACAGAAAATTAACAAAGATATTCAGGACCTGAAATCAACACTGGATCAAGCAGACCTGACATTTACAGAACTCTCCACCCAAAAACAACGGAGTATACATTCTTCCTATTGCTACGCAGCATTTACTCCAAAACTGGTTACATAATTGAAAGTAAAACACTCAGCAAATGCAAAAGAAAAAAAAAACCTGAAATTATAACAGTCTTTCAGACCACAACATAATCAAATTAGAATTCAAGATTAAGAAATTTGCTCAAAACCACACAACTACATGGAAATTGAACAACCTTCTCCTGAATGATTCCTGGGTAAATAATGAAATTAATGCAGAAATCAAGAAGCTCTTTGAAACTAATGAGAACAAAGAGACAACGTAGCAGAATCTCTGGAATGCAGCTAAAGCAGTGTTATGAGGGAAATTTATAGCACTAAAATGCCCAGAACAAAAAGCTAAGAAGATGTTAACTCAGCAAACCTAAATCCCAACTGAAAGAAGTAGACGAGCAAGGGCAAACAAATCCCAAACCTAGAGGAAGACAAGAAATAAGTAAAATCAGAGTTGAACTCAGGGAAATTGAGATACAAAATACCACTTGCAAGTTCCATGAATCCAGAGTCTGGTTTTTTGAATGAAATAAAAGAGACCACTAGCTAAACTAATGGTGAAGAAAAGGGAGAAGAATCAATAAACACAATCAGAAATGATAAGGGTGATACCACCACTGACCCCACAGAAATATAAACAATCATCAGAGAATACTATTAAACACCTATATGCACATAAACTAGAAAATCCAGCAGAAATTGATAGATCCCTGAACACATACACCCTTCCAAGACTGAACCAGGAAGAAATTGAATCACCACATTTAAAAACACCACATTTTATTTTAAATCTATGTGAAGCTATTGGAGGGATTTAAGCAGGAGTGTGATGGAGTCCAATTTATATTTTTAAGAGATTACTTGGACTTCTCCATGGAGAATAGACTTCTTGTGAGGCAAGAGTGGAACCAGTTAGGAGGTTGTCTTGCAGTTGTCTAGGGAGAGATGACTGTGCCTTAAAACAGAGAGAGTGATAAACTGTCGAGAAGCTGAAAATGAAAGCTTTTTTAGAAAATATTTATTTTCCTATTTTTGGGAAATAAAGGTGAAGTGAGCCAATGTGTCTGTAGTCCAATTAGAAACACGGAGTGTAGAGATGAAAAGAAACCTTAGACTAATTTTTTGAATTTTCTCACCTCATACAGAAAGTCCCTCTGCTACATCTTTGACATATGGCCATCGAACCATGCTGAAAATCCTCAGTCATGAGCAACTGACCACACTCCACCACCTCTACCACTATGAGAAAGGAGGCTTACTGACAGGGATATGAGTTTCCATACATGAAAAGAATATGGGCATTATTATCTCAGTTTATAAAATAAGGAAACCCCTGCAGAAGTTAACGTGGTTCTCAAGACAGCATTGTAAATGAGTAACAGAGGAAGGACTAGAACTAGTTCTTTCAATTCCCAGTCCAATAGTAGGCAAAGATGAGTGATAATCCATCTATTGAATTCATTTGTCCTAATAACTAAAGGTATTCCTTCCTAACAAAATGTCTTTTTGTTAGGAAGCTCCTGCTGAGCTTCAAAGCTTCTCTTCTCAGGAAAATCCAATGCAGATGAACCTGAAAGTGACAAGTAGGAGGTCACCGGCAGGTGTCCCTTTCTCCTGACCACATATGCCATTTGGGACTCAGCAGTCTGGTATGGCTAGTCCACCAAGAACTACTGGCAAAGGGAAAAACAATCAAAGTTGAACTGATGGAACCTGGTACACTCCCCTGAAAGGAATATGGCAGCCCAAGGACGGATGTCTGAGGAATCTCTAAAAATCAAATGAGGCTGAGAGACCTGCATGCAGTAAATTCAGTCAACAAGGAAATACAATCATTTTGGTAGAAATGGTGCCTGCTAATAATCAGCACTATAAACTTGACAATGACTAATAAAAGCTAAGAAGCCTCTTGAGGAGGAATGTTGTAAAACCGGAAAAAGCCTGTTAGTTAAAGTCTGGAGATCCAGATTCTTTTCCAGGCTTGAATTCTACTAGGTTCTGCTGGGGCAGGAAGGGGTGAATGTGCAGGGGTGGGTGCTGGGGTGGGGGGGCAGTTCAGATTAATGGTTTACTCCCTGGGGTTTCTGGAAGAATTCTATAAAGATGGCTTCACCACTGACTTCCCTCTTTTAAAGAGTTAAGTAAAAACCACATATTTATCTGCAATTTGTATGACTAAAAGGGTAAATATACATCAGCAATTCTGATGGAAGTTGTATATGTTTTTAGTTAAATGGAAAAAAGTAATTATTTCTTAATAAAACAAGAAGAAATCTTTCCAAAAGATGTCAGACTGAATTAGGATGGCCCTCACAAACAAAGCAAAGGGAAAAATAAAAATGTTTATGCTTAACCACATTCAAAAATCAATGACTGGAGCAGCCTTTTTGAGGCAGTGCAGTAGAGAGTGACATTGGTTTCCATTGTTGCCTATTTGTGGTAAATATGTGATGTGAAAACTTAGGCCCTGGCTGGCAAGATGGTCAAATAGGAACAGCTCCTATCTGCATCTCCCAGCAAGATCAACACAAAAGGCAGACGATTTCTGCATTTCCAACTGAGGAACTCAGTTCATCTCATTGGGACTGGTTGGACAGTGGGTACAGCCCAGGGAGAGTGAGCCAAAGAAAGGTAGGGTACTGCCTCACCCAGGAAGCACAAGGGGTCGAGGAATTTCCCTCCCCTAGCTAAGGGAAGCCGTGAGAGACTGTACCACTGTACCGGGAGGAACAGTGCACTCCAGCCCAGATACTGCACTTTTTCCGTGGTCTTTGGAACCAGCAGACCAGGAGATTCCCTCTGGTGCCTATGCCACCAGGGCCTGGGATTTCAAGCACAAAACTGGGTGGCCATTTGGGCAGACACCAAACTAGCTCCAGGAGTTGCTGGGTTTTTTTTTTTTTTTTTTTTCTTACCCCAGTGGCACCTGGAATGTCAGCGAAACAGAACCATTCATGCCCCTGGAAAGGGGGCTGAAGCCAGGGAGTCAAGTAGTCTGGCTTGGTAGGTCCCACCTCCATGGAACCCAGCAAGCTAAGATCACTGGCTTCAAATTCTCGCTGCCAGCACAGCAGTCTGAGCTCGGCCTGGGATGCTCAAGCTTGGTGGGGGAAGGGGCATCCGCCATTGCTGAGGATTGAGTAGACAGTTTTCCCCTCACAGTGTAAACAAAGCCCCCAGGAAGTTTGAACTGAGTGAAGCCCACTGCAGCTCAGCAAGGCCACTGCAGCCAGAC
Organism: Mandrillus leucophaeus; assembly: GCF_000951045.1. Classification (NCBI taxonomy): domain Eukaryota; kingdom Metazoa; phylum Chordata; class Mammalia; order Primates; family Cercopithecidae; genus Mandrillus; species Mandrillus leucophaeus. The sequence continues at coordinate 896,145 of NW_012110730.1, read as the reverse complement.
TGCTCTCTAGAGCTCTCCTCTCTGGGCAGGGCATCTCTGAAAAAAAGGCAGCAACCCCAGTAAGGCACTTATAGACAAAACCCCCATCTCCCTGGGACAGAGCACCTGGGGGAAGGGGTGGCTGTGGGCACAGCATCAGCAGACTTAAACATCCCTGCCTGACAATTCTGAACAGAGCAGCGGATCTCCCAGCACAGCGTTCAAGCTCTGATAAGGGAGAGACTGCCTCCTCAAGCGTGTCTCTGACCCATATGTATCCTGACTGGGAGACACCTCCCAGTAGGGGCTGACAGACACTTCATATGTGTCTGTCAGCTCTGGTTGGCATCTGGCAGGTGCCCCAAGGGACAAAGCTTCCAGAGAAAGAAACAGGCAGCAATCTTGGCTGTTCTGTAGCCTCTGCTGGTGATACCCAGGCAAACAGGGTCTAGAGTGGATCCCAGCAAACTCCAGAAGACCTGCAGCAGAGGAGCCTGACTGTTAGAAGGAAAACTAACAAACAGAAAGGAATGGTGTCAACATCAACAAAAAGGAGGTCCACTCAGAGACACCATCTGAAAGTCACCAACAGCAAAGACCAAAGGTAGATAAATCCACAAAGATCGGGAGAAACCAGCGCAAAAAGGTTGAAAATTGCAAAAACCAGAATGCCCCTTCTCCTCCAAAGGATTGCAACTCTTCACCAGCAAGGGAACAAAACTCGACAGAGAATGAGTTTGACGAATTGACAGAAGTAGGCTTCAGAAGGTGGATAGTAACAAACTCCTCCAATCTAAAGGAGCATGTTCTATCCCAATGCAAGGAAGCTAAGAATCTTGAAAAAAGGTTAGAGGAATTGCTAACTAGAATAACCAGTTGCGAGAACACAAATGACCTGATGGAGCTGAGAAACACAGCACAAGAACTTGATGAAGCATGCACAATTATCAATAGCTGTATCAATCAAGCTGAAGAAAGGATATCAGAGACTGAAGATCAACTCAATGAAATAAAGCAAGATGACAAGGTAAGAGGGAAAAAAGGTGAAAAGAAATAAACAAAGCCTCCAAGAAACATGGGACTATGTGAAAAAAAACAAACTTACATTTGATTGGCGTACCTGAAAGTGATGGGGAGAATGGAACCAAGTTGGAAAACACTCTACAGGATGTTATCCAGGAGAACTTCCCCAACCTAGCAAGGCAGGTCAACATTCAAATTCAGGAAATATAGAGAACACCACAAAGATACTCTTCAAGAAGTTTAACGCCAATACACATAATCATCAGATTCACCAAGGTTGAAATTAAGAAAAAAATATTAAGGGCAGCCGGAGAGAAAGGTCAGGTTACCCACAAAGGGAAGTCCATCAGATTAACAGTGGGTCTCAGTCAAGATGGCAGTTACCATGTTCCGGGCTGCACTGCCGGGATGGAGAACCGGTGTCCAGCGGGGCTGCGGGCTACGGCTGTTGAGTCAGACCCAGGGACCTCCAGATTACCCCAGCTTTGTGGAGTCTGTGGATGAATATCAGTTTGTGGAGCGCCTGTTACCAGCTACAAGGATCCCAGGTCACCCAAAACATGAACATTATCCTACCCCTAGTGGCTGGCAGCCTCCCAGAGACCCCCCACCCAACCTGCCCTACTTTGTACGACGCTCTCGGATGCACAACATCCCTGTCTACAAGGACATCACGCATGGCAACCGGCAGATGACTGTGATCCAGAAAGTGGAAGGGGACATTTGGGCCCTGCAGAAAGATGTGGAAGATCTTCTGAGCCCACTGCTGGGGAAGACACCCGTCACCCAGGTCAATGAGGTGACAGGTACCCTGCAAATCAAGGGCTACTTTGTCCAGGAGCTTAAAGCCTGGCTCTTGGAGAAAGGCTTCTGAGGCCTAGCTGAGCAGCCTGCATGTCAGTGTGCCCTGCGGATCAAGTCTAGGGGGCCTCAGGAGGAGGGAGGTGGGTGTTGGAGCCCCTGAGACAGGGGATACAGAAACTAAGGCTAAAGGACTTTGGGGTCAGGCCTTGCTTGCATAAAGGAGAAAACTGGACCCTATGTACATGCTGGGGGAGAGTGGCTAATGTGGGAGACCAAATAGGAATAACCAGGCTAATGGGGGGTGTCAGCAGCTTTCTCTCCCTCCTATCTTGGCCTGTTGTTTTTTGTTTTTTGAGATGGAGTCCCACTCTGTTGCCCAGGATGGAGTGCAGTGGCATGATCTTGGTTCACTGCAACTTCCACCTCTGGGTTCAAGCAGTTCTCCTGCCTCAGCCTGCTGAGTAGCTGGGATTACAGGCACCCGCCACCACAATCTGCTAATTTTTGTATTTTTAGTAGAGATGAGGTTTCACCATGTTGGCCAGGCTGGCCTCAAACTCCTGACTCCAAGTGATCTGCCCACCTCGGCCTCCCAAAGTGCTGGGATTATAGGCGTGAGTCATGTGCCCTGCCCACCTTGGCCTGTTTTGTTTTCCTTTCCTTGGGCTCAGCAATTCAAATTCTAGTTGTTATTTGGTGGAAGCAGTAGCCCAAACCAGTTTAGGGGAAGGTAGCACAGGGCAGAGCCACTGGGCACTTTGTTTCCTTGGCCCTCCAAAGCTCATTGTTGCAAACATCCCCAAGCCCTTGCTCTAGGCCAGATCTTGTTTGGTACAGGCTATGAACACAGATGACTCGGGCATGGGGCTTGGAGATCTTCTGTTCGAAGTACAGTGCTGGCACTGGGGCACAGAGTGCCCACGTTAGCCCTGGGCTCTTTCTCATAGAGAGGTAGGAGGCCCATTCTTGGTCACTGTTCCATTGCAGACCAGACTTGGCTGGCCCGACCACAAGGGAGTGGCTGGGAACTCCTCACAGCCAGCATAGGACCATCCTCCCCAGCCTGCTGACCTGGAATCAAGGCTGGGGAGGGGTTTGCAGGCAGGAATACGCTGACCTTTAACCCTGCCATCCCATCCCAACCCCAGCTCACCAGCCTTCATTGGAGTCACAGAGGCTAAAGGCCTGAGACTCCACCCTACCCCCAAACTGGCTAAGACAGCTTCCAGTTCCTGGCTCCCCAACTTGGTCTCTGCCCTGAGGCAGGGCACTGAACTCTGGGCTGCTTCTCTATGTGTAAAATGGGCACATCTTCCTAATCTGTTAATGGTCAATAGTGCTGGCTTCCATGGAAACCCTAACTCCTGGAGATTCCATTCCATTCTCAAGTGTACAGCCACAGCAAGGAGCCCGACACTGATTTTATTGATTCCATGAGACAAACCCCACCAACTGTTAATGCAAGTTTTTATTTGGCTGTATATGCAATTTAAGCTATTAAAATTTGTACAATATTTACAAATTAAATAATCATCTGAAAAAAACAAAAAAACCAAAAAAAACCAGTGGGTCTCTTGGCAGAAACCCTACAAGCCAGAAGAGAGTGGGGGCCAATATTCAACATTCTTCAAGAAAAGAATTTTCAACCCAGAATTTCATATCCAGCCTAGCAAAGCTTCATAAGTGAAAGAGAAATAACATCCTTTACAGACAAGCAAATACTGACAGATTCTGTCACCACCAGGCCTGCCTTACAAGAGTTTCTGAAGAAAGCACAAAACATGGAAAGTAACAAGTACCCAGTCACTGCAAAAACATACCAAATTGTAAAGACCATAGACACTATGAAGAAACTGCATCAACTAATGAGCAAAATAACCAGCTAGCATCATAATGACAGGATCAATTTCACATATAACAAAATTAACCTGAAATATAAATGGGCTAAATGCTCCAATTAAAAGACACAGATTGTCAACTGGATAAAGAGTCAAGACCCATTGGTGTGCCATATTCAGGAGACCCATCTCATGTGCAAAGACATGCATAGGCTCAAATAAAGGGATGGAGGAAGATCTACCAATCAAATGGAAAACAAAAAAAAAGTAGGGATTGCAATCCTAATCTCTGATAAAACAGATTTTAAGCCAACAAAAATCAAAGGAGACAAAGAAGGCCATTAAATAGTGGTAAAGGGATCAATGCAACAAGAGAGTTAACTATCCTAAATATGTATGCACCCAGTACAGGAGCACCCAGATTCATAAAGCAAGCTCTTAGAGACCTACAAAGAGACTTAGACTCCCACACAATAATAGTGGGAGACTTTAACACCCCACTGTACCCACTGTCAATATTAGACAGACCAACAACACAGAAAATTAACAAAGATATCCAGGACCTGAATTCAGCTCTGGACCAAGTGGGCCTATTAGACATCTACAGAACTTTCCACCCCCAAAAAACAGAATATACATTCTTCTCAGTACCACACTGTACTTTTTCTAAAAGTGACCACATAATTGAAAGTAAAACACACCTCAGCAAATGCAAAAGAATGGAAATCATAACAAACAGTCTCTCAGACCACAGTGCAAGCAAATTAAAACTCAGGACTAAGAAACTCACTCAAAACCATACAACTACATGGAAACTGAACAACCTACTCCTGAATGAATACTGGGTAAATAATGAAATTAAGGCAGAAATAAAGATGTTCTTTTACACCAATGAGAACAAAGACACAACGTACCAGAATCTCTGGGAAACATTTAAAGGAGTATGTAGAGGGAAATTTATAGCACTAAATGCCCACAAGAGAAAGCAGAAAATATCTAAAATCAACACCCTAACATCACACTTAAAAGAACTAGAGAAGCAAGAGCAAACAAACTCAAAAGCAAGCAGAAGACAAGAAATAACCAAGATCAGAGCAGAACTGAAGGAGATAGAGACACAAAATACCCTTCAAAAAATCAGTGAATTCAGGACTTGGTTTTTTGAAAAGAACAACAAAATAGATAGATGCTATCCAGACTAACAAAGAAAAAAAGAGAGAAGAATAAAATAGATGCAATAAAAAAATGATAAAGGGGATATCAACACTGATCCTGCAGAAATACAAACTACCATAAGAATGTGATAAACAGCTCTACCCAAATAAACTAGAAAATCTAGAAGAAATGGATACATTTCTGGACACATACGGCCTCCCAAGTCTAAACAAGGAAGATCCCTGAATAGACCAACAAGTTCTTAAGTTGAGGCAGCAATTAATAGCCTACCAACCAAAAAAAGTCCAGGACCAGATGGATTCATAGCCACATTCTACCAGAGCTACAAAGAGGAACTGGTACCATTCCCTTCTGAAACTATCCCAAACGACAGAAAAAGAGAGAATCCTCTCTAACTCATTTTATGAGGCCAACTTCATCCTGATACCAAAATCTGGCAGAAACACAACAACAACAACAAATTTCATGCCAATATCCCTGATGAACAATGATGCAAAAATCCTCGATAAAATGCTGGCAAACTGAATCCTGCAGCACATCAAAAAGCTTATCCACCATGATCAAATGGGCTCCATCCCTGGGATGCAAGGCTGGTTCAACATACACAAATCAATAAATGTAATCCATCACATAAACAGAACCAGTGACAAAAACCATGTAATCATCTCAATAGATGCAAAAAAGGCCTTCGACAAAATTCAACAGCCCTTCATTCTAAAAACTCTCAATAAACTAGGTATTGATGGAATGTATCTCAAAATAACAAGAGCTATTTATGACAAACCCCAGCCAATATCATACTGAATGGGCAAAAACTGGAAGCATTCCCTTTGAAAACCAGCAAAAGACAAGGATGCTCGCTCTCACCAGTCCTATGCAACATACTAGTGGAAGTTCTGTCCAGGGCAATCAGGTAAGAGAAAGAAATAAAGGTATTCAAATAGGAAGAGAGGAAGTCAAATTGTCTCTGTTGACAGATGACATGATTGTATATTTAGAAAATGACATTGTCTCAGTCCAAAATCTCCTTAAGTTGATAAGCAAATTCAGCAAAGTCTCAGGATCAGTGTGCAAAAATCAGAAGCATTCCAATACACCAATAACAGACAAAAAGAGACCCAAATCATGAGTGAATTCCCATTCACAATTGCTGCTAAGAGAAGAAAATAACTAGGAATACAACTTACAAAGGATGTGAAAGACCTCTTCAAGGAGAACTACAAACCACTGCTCAACAAAATAAAAGAGGACACAAACAAATGGAAAAACATTCCATGCTTATAGATGGGAAGAATCAATATCATGAAAATGGCCATACTGCCCAAAGTAATTTATAGATTCAATGCTATCCCCATCAAGCTACCACTGACTTTCTTCACAGAAGTGGAAAAAAACTATTTTAAAGTTCATACGGAACCAAAAAAGAGCTCACATAGCCAAGACAATCCTAAGCAAAAAGAACAAAGCTGGAGGCATCATGCTACCTGACTTCAAACTACACTACAAGACTACAGTAACCAAAACAGCATGGTATTGGTAGTAAAACACATATATAGGCCAATGGAACAAAATAAAGGCCTCAGAAATAGCACCACACATCTACACCCATCTGATTTTTGACAAACCTGACACAAACAAGAAATGGGGAAAGGATTCCCTACTTAATAAATGGTGTTGGGATGCACTGGCTAGCCATATGCATAAAGCTGAATCTGGATCCCTTCCTTACACCTTATACAAAAATTAACTCAAGATGGATTAAAGACTTAAACATAATACCTAAAACCATAAAAACCCTAGAAGAAAATCTAGGCAATACCATTCAGGACATAGGCACAGGCAAAGACTTCATGACCGAAACACCAAAAGCAATGGCAATGAAGGCCAGAATTGACAAATGGGATCTAATTAAACTAAACAGCTTCTGCACAGCAAAAGAAACTATGATCAGAGTGAAAAGGAAACCTACAGAATGGGAGAAAATTTTTGCAATCTACCCATCTGATAAAGGGCTAATATCCAGAATCTACAAAGAACTTAAACAGATTTACAAGAAGAAAATAACCCCATCAAAAAGTTCATGAAGGATATGAACAGACACTTCTTAAAATAATATATTTATGCAGCCAACAAGCATATGAAAAAAAAAAAAAAGCTCATCATCACTGGTCATTAGAAATGCAAATCAAAACCACATTAAGATACCATCTCATGCCAGTTAGAATGACAATCATTAAAAGGGAAGCAACAGATGCCGAAGAGGATATGGAGAAATAGCAACACTTTTATACTGTTGGTAGGAGTGTAAATTAGTTCAACCATTGTGGAAGACAGTGTGGCAATTCCTCAAGAATCTAAAACTAGAAATATCATTTGACCCAGCAATCCTATTACTGGGTAAATACCCAAAGGATTATAAATCATTCTACTATAAAGACTCATGCACACGTATGTTTATTACAGCACTTTTCACAATAGCAAAGACTTGGAACCAACCCAAATGCCCATCAGCGATAGACTGGATAAAGAAAATGTGGCACATATACACCATGGAATACTATGCAGCTGTAAGAAAGGATGAGTTCATGTCTTTTGCAGAAACACAGATGAAACTGGAAACCATCATTCTCAGCAAACTAACACAAGAACAGAAAACTAAACACCATGTGTTCTCACTCACAAGTGGGAGTTGAACAATGAGAACACATGGACACAGGGAGGGGAATATCTCACTGGGGCCTGTAGTGGGGATTGGGGGCTAGGGAAGGGATAGCATTAGGAGAAATACCTAATGTAGATGACGGCTTTATGGGTGCAGCAAACCACCATGGCACATGTATACCTGTGTAACAAACCTGCACGTTCTGCACATGTACTCCAGAATTTAAAGTATAATAGAAAATATATGTGTGTGATGTGTAATTTTAAAAGGGTAGTGCTCATCTGACTCTTTGTCTTTCAAAACCTACTGTTTTCCTGGCATTGCTCAAGACGAAGGAAATACAGTGGCGGAGAGGTAGGAAACAATTTTCTTTTAAAGTTTGGCAGTAGAGATTAAGGGAAATTACAGAAAGAATCCTTAATGGTAAATAGGTTAGAAACCACAGGGTTGATAATCTTCCTGTTTCCTATCAGCTTTAACAGTCCAGAGGCTCTATACTGTTAAAAATTTCAGAGAAGGATTCATCTGGGGTGACATAAAAAGATCAAATTCTTTTGTATCCAGGATGTTCCCCAGCTCCTCTATGTTTCAGGTATAACCAACCCCATCACAGGGCTATCTTCTGGGTTACAGCCACTTTCAAGTGGTTTACTGCAGATAAGAAGTGACCGAGAAGGAAGAGCAGGGGACCAGGAGTCAGGAAGCCTATGCTTTGGGTCTGGACTGCTCATCGATAACTGAACCATTTTGAGTTTCAGTTTCCTGACCTATAAAAGGGGAAGGATTAGACTAGATGATTTTTAAGTCCCCTTTTAACTCCTAAAACTTGTAATTCTAGAGATCCCAACAAAGTCATTTGGTCTCATCCTGGGTTTTCTAAAAAACAGAGTGTAAGGAAAAAGGAACTGTATCAGTCAGGGTTCTCTAGAGAAATAGAACCAGTGGGAGGGAGAGAGATAGACAGATAGATAGATAAATGATAGACATAAAGATATATACTGGCTCACATGATTGTGGGAGCTATAAAGTCTAAAATTCATAGCATAGGAGGGAGGCCTCGAAACTCAGACTTAAAGAATTCCTTCTTCTCCAGAAAACCTCTTTTCACTCTGTAGGCCTTCAACTGATTAGATAAGATCTACCTAATTATCTAGAGTAATATCCTTTTCTTAAAGGCAATTGATTGTAAATGTTAATTACATCTACAAAATATCGCCCTAGGAACATCTAAACTAGTGTTTGACCAAGCAGCTAACCACCACAGCCTAACCAAGTTGACACATAAAATTATCCATTACAGCTACCATGCTACCACTTTACTGGGAAAATAAATTATCAGAGAAAAAAGTGATGAGGGGAAAGGGAAATGAAATAGAGAAAGAGGGAGAGCACACACAAGGGGGTGTGCTACCAAGCCCACTACACTTTTGTAACAAATACAGCTCACTGCTCAGTTTCATGAACTGCATCTTAGAGCAATCCACAGAAGGCAGGAAAGGAGAGCAACTGCTCCACTTGTGCCCTCCCATCTGCCATCATCTGTCAAAATCCTCTTCACAGAGTATTAACTCCCCTGTGCCACCCAGACCCACTAGGCAGCCATGGGACAGCCAGAACCTGTAGTGGATGTGGGTGCACTGCCCAGCATCCCATCAGTACTGCCCAGTCAGCACTCATTGGCCAGCTGCTGGGAGTATGGTCATTTGACAGCTCTCAGCTGAGGCCTCCTATGGGAACTGCAGTCAGAGGGAGAGAGCCACCTCACTAAGGCCACACTCACCCTCCCCAATAGCAACCTGTGTCCAGAGACTGGTTGATGAGGGGATACAAAGGCCCGGTCCCATTGCCTCAATTTGGGACAACTCTGAAGGGCCATCCTAACACATGACCACATTCTGCCATTGGATGTGGCCTTTGCCACAAAGTCATCATGATTCGTCTCCTCCCTCTCTCCAACCCTGTTTTGCTACATGGAAATAGTCTGACCCTAAATCTCAGGGTTACAAAAAAGCAATTTAAAATAAAGGAAAGGAAGAAATCAAAAGGTTTACTATTCCTCTGTTCCCTACCATTGTTATTTGATGTGATCAAACATTTTATGTCATTCTGCTTTAAATTCAAATCACTCTATTAAGGACAAAGAGAATCATTGCTATTTCCTGAGTACTCACCCCCATAAAAAAAAAAAAAGACTATATATGAGTATGTATATCAAGTGGCTAAGTTAAACTTCTAAGTATTGAAATGAAATACAATAGTAGTCATTTAAAGAAAAAGTATTGATGTTCCAGAGCACCTCCACCTTATCAGACTTTTCTGACTCTCCCAGAATGAAAGGGCCTAACAAGAGTCCATAAGTAAATGTCTTATCTGCATTTAAGCAGAATCCCAGGAGAGCCTTTTGTTTTTTCTATTTTTCAAACTTCCAACACTCCCTGTGCATATGATGACAGTTTTAAGTTCTTAATGTTCTGTCATTCCTTCCCCTTTACACAAAGCCAGCTCTGAGCACATGCTGTTCAAAAATACACTTGTGTTCTCTGCCTTCACAGGTCAATTTCCCTGCTTGCTTATCAGCAGATATATGAGATGCCTGATGTACCATTGAAAGTAATGGCAAAAACTGCACTTACTTTTGTACCAACCTAATATCTGGTCTATATAACACAAAAGATAAATCACATCTAAATAATCGTTTAGTAGAAAAGATGAATGCATTAGGAGATATACCTAATGTAAATGACAAGTTAATGGGTGCAGCACACCAACATGGCACAGGTATACGTATGTTAACAAACCTGCATGTTGTGCACATGTACCCTAGAACTTAAAGTATAATAAAAAATAAAATAAAATTGCATTACACTAAAGTTTTCACAATAAAGAAAATGCTGAACTCAAAAGAAAAAAAAAGAAAAGATCCACTTTGAGACCTAGATTGCCTATATTCATTGTTGACACTAATCCAATAGACTATTATATAACTGTCTATTTTCCCTTTCTCGTATTGTTTTTTCCAATCTCCTTCTGCTTTAGGTGGCTGTCTACCCATAACAAGGTTCTTAAACCTCCTTCTTCTCTGCAATCTGGATCATGCTATACTGAATTGGTGAAGTATTGAATTTCCTTCTGTCCACCACACTTTAACTGGAATAGAGAAAACCAGTACATCACCAAAAGAGGACACAGTAATGTGAAGACTTTTTATAAAGTGCCCTAAAAAAAAGAACAATGAAAGAACTAGGAGCATTTGATCTGGAGAAGAAGTGAGTCAAAGTTGTCTTTCGATATGTATGTTAGGTCAAGAGAGCAGGTATATTCTTTGTGGTTATGTATCCATTCAGGTTTTTGGTGGTAAAAAGTAGAAACCAATTGGTTAATAAAAAAGATGAGTAATAAAAGGAGGAGAAAAAAGAGAAGGAAAAACTGAAGTGGAAGAAAACCCATCTCTCATTGGAAGGGTATGAAGTAATTCAAAGAATGAAAGGAAAACTGACTATTAGGCTCCAAAACAATGGGAAACACGGTAGGTCCAGGAACCTAGGTCATAGCTGTGTTTAACAGGATTATGTAGCTACTATTTTTTTCCTCCCTTTGTTTCAAATTCTTGATAACAAGCTTCCATTTGATCTACCTTGTGTCATTTGCCTACCACTGGAGTCGTAGATAGTGAAAATGTTTGGTTGGCAGCTCCAACCACCCACCTCCAGTAGAAGACAAGTTAGTAATCCAAGGAAAAATCAGGTATTGTGCCCAAAGGAACAGGGGAGGAATCTTGAGTAATCTAACTCAAAACTACTCAAAAGTAATCTGCAGACCAATAGCAGCAACGTTAGCAGCAGCAGCATCACCTGGAAGCTTGTTACAAATGAAAATTATCTGGCCGAACTTCAGACCTATTGATCAGAATGTTTGGGGATGGACCCCATGAATCTGCATTGTAACAAGTTCTCGAGCATGCTAAAGTTTGAGAAGCACTGATCCAACCATACCTATTCCAAGTTCCAAAGTATAAGATTAGAACAAACAGGTTAAAAGTTAAAAGATTCTGTCTTGATTTGACTCTCAGCTTGTTATTTGTGTTATTGGTTATAGAAACGTACTGATTTCTGTATAGAAATGTACTGATTTTAGTACATTGATTTTGTATCCTGAAATTTTACTAAAGTTGTTCAGCAATTCTAGGAGTCTTTTTGTGGAATTTTTAGGATTTTCTCAGTATAGAATCATACCATCAGTGAAATGCTATTTGAATAGAGATAGTTTGACTTCTTTATTTCCTATCTCAATGCTTTTTATCTCTTTTTCTTGTCTAATTGCCCTGGCTAGGATTTCCAGTACTATATTGAATAGCAGTGCTAAGAGTGGTCATCCTTATCTTGTTCTAGTTCTCAAGAGGAATGGTTCTATCTTTTGTCCATTCAGTGTCATGTTAGCTGTGAGTTTGTCATAGATGATTCTTCTTATTTTGAGGTATGTTCCTTCAATGCCTAGTCTCCTGAGGGTATTTGTCATGAAAGGATGTTGGATTTTATTGAAATCTTTTTCTGCATCCATTGAGATGATCACATTGTTCTTAATTTTAATTCTGTTTATGTGGTGAATCACATGTGTTGATTTCTATATGTTAAACCAACCTTGCATCCCAGAAATAATGCCTATTTTGTTGTTATGAATTAACTTTTTATATGCTACTGAATGTGGTTTGGCAGTATTTTGTCAAGGGTTTTTGTGTCTATATTCATCGGGAATATTGGCCTGAAGTTTTCCTATTGTCTTGTATCTTTGTCAGATTCTGGTATCAGGCTGTTGCTGGCCTCATAGAACAGGTTAGGGAGGAAGCTCTCCTCCTCTATTTTTTGGAAGAGTTTCAAAAAATAGCAGTTCTTTGCACAGTTGGTAGAATTTGGCTGTAAATCCACATGATCCAGGGCTGGTTTTTTTTTTTTTTTTGGTTGGTAGGTTTTCTAAATTACTGATTCAATTTCAAAACTCAGTATTGGACTATTCAATATTTCAATCTCTTCCTGATTCAATCTTGGAAGATTCTGTGTTTCCAAGAATTTACCCATTTTCTGTAGATTTTCTAATTTGTTTACATAGAGCTGTTCATATTAGTCTCTGAGGATCTTTTGTATTTTTATGGGATCAGTTGTAATATCATTTTTATTATTTCGATTTAACAATCCCATTTACAAAAGCCACAAATAAAATGAAATACCTAGGAATACAGCTAACCAAAGAGGTGAAATATCACTACAAGGAGAACTACAAAACATGGCTGAAAGGAATCAGATACGATACAAATAAATGGAAAAACATTCCATGCTGGTGGATTGGAAGAATCAATGTCATTAAAATGACCATACTGCTCACAACTATTTACAGATTCAATGCTATTTCCATCAAATTACAAATGTCATTTTTCATAGAATTAGAAAAAGTTATTATAAAAGTTATATTGAACCAAAAAAAAACAGAGATATCACATTATTCAACTTCAAGCTATGCTACAAGGCTAGAGTAATCAAACTAGCATGATACTGGTATAAAAGCAGACACATAGATCAATGGAACAGAAAAGAAAACTGAAAAATAATGTTGCACACCTACAACCATCTGATATTCAACAAGGCTGACAAAAACAAGCAATGAAGAAAGGCCTTCCTATTTGATAAATGTGCTGGGATAACTGGCTATCCATATGCAGAAGAATGAAACTGGTCCCCTGCATTTTACCATATACAAAAATTAATTCAAAATGGATTACAGATTTAAATTTAAGACCTCACTTTTTCATATAAGCAAATCAACACATGAACAGAAAACCAAATACCACTTTTTCTCATTTATAAGTTAGAATGTAAGACCTCGAACTATAAAAACCCTAGAAGAGAGCCTAGGAAATATCCTCATCAAGATGAGGCTTAGTGAAGAATCCTTGACAAAATCCTCAAAAGCAATTGCAACAAAAACAAAAATTGACAAGTGGAACATAATTAAACCAAAGAGCTTCTGCATACCAAAAGAAACTATAAACAGAGTAAACAGACAACCTATATATATATAATACGAGAAAATACTCACAAACTATGTACCCAACAAAGGTCTAATATCCAACATCTATAAGAAACTTAAATCAACAAAGAAAAAATAAGTACCCCACTAAAAATGGGCAAAGGATGTGAACAGATGCTTCTTGAAAGATAACAAAAAAGCAGCCAAGGAACATGGAAAACAATGCTCATAATCACTAATCATCAGAATACTAATCAAACCATAATGGGATACCACCTCGCATCAGTGAGAGTAGCTACTATTAAAAAGGCAAAAAGCAATAGATGCCAGTGAGGCTGTAGAAAAAAAGAAAACACTTACACACTGTTGGTAAAAAAAAAAAAAAAAAAAAAAAAAAAAAAAAAAAAAAAGCAGTTTAGACATTTCTCAAACATAAAGCAGAGCTACCATTCAACCCAGCAATCCCAGTACTAGGTATGTACTCAAATGAAAATAAATCATTTTATCAAAAAGACACATGCACTCACATATTTATCACCATGCTTATTCATAACAGCAAAGACATGGAATCAACCTAGGTGCCCATCAGCAGTAGATTGGATAAAGAAAATGTGGTACATATACACCACGAAATACTATGCAGCCATAGAAAAGAATAAAATCTTGTCTTTTGCAGCTACATGGAAGGAACTGAAGATTTTCATATTTGTTTGCCATTTGTGTGTGTTCTTTTGAGAAATGCCTATTCAGATCTTTTGTCAACTTTAAAATCAGATTATTCCATTTTTTTTTCTATTAAGTTGTTTTAGCTGCTTATATGATCTGGTTATGTATTAGTCCGTTCTCACACTGCTATGAAGAAATACCTGAAACTGGGTAATTTATAAATGAAAGAAGTTTAATTGACTCACAGTTCTGCATTGCTGGGAAGGCCTCAGGAAACTTACAACCATGGTAAGAGACAAAGGAAAAGCAAGCACTTTCTTCACAGGGCAGCAGGATGGAGTGAGTGCAAGCAAAGGAAATGGCAGGTGCTTAGAAAAACATCAGATCTCATGAGACTCACTGATTATCAAGAGAATAACATGGAGGAAACCACCCCCATGATTCAATTACCTCCACCTGGTCCCTCCCTTGATGTGTGGGGATTATGGAGATTACAATTCAAGGTGAGATTTGGGTGGGCACACAGAGCCAAATCCTTATTAATCCCTTGTCAGATGGATAGTTTGCAAATATTCTCTTCCATTTTGTGGGTTATTCATGTTTTTGTTTTGTTTTGTTTTGTGTTTTGAGACAGAGTCTCGCTTGCTGCCCAGGCTGCAGTGCAGTGGTGCGATCTTGGTTCACTGCAAGCTCCGCCTCTCAGGTTCACGCCATTCTCCTGCCTCAGCCTCCCTAGTTGCTGGGACTACCGGTGCCCGCCACCATGTCTGGCTAATTTTTTGTATTTTTTAGTAGAGACGGGTTTTCACCCTGTTAGCCAGGATGGTCTCGATCTCCTGACCTGGTGATCCGCCCGCTCAGCCTCCCAAAGTGCTGGGATTACAGGTGTGAGCCACGGCACCCAACATCTTCACGTTGTTAATTGTTTCATTTGCTGTGCAGAAGCTCTTTAATTTGATGTGATCCCATTTGTCTATGTTTTCTTTGGTTGCCTGTGCTTACAGGGTATTTACTCAATAAATTTTTTCCCAGACCAATGTTCTACAGAGTTCCCCATAGTTTTCTTTTAAAAGTTTCATAGTTTGAGATATTAGATGTAAGTATTTAATCTATTTTGATTTGATGTTTGTATATTGTGAGAAATCTAGTTTCATTCTTCTGCATATGATATCCAGTTTTCCCAGCACCATTTATTAGAGAGACTTTTCTTTCCCTAATGGATATTTTTGGCACCTTTTTTTCAAAAATGGGTTCACTGTAGATGTGTAGACTTGTTTCTGGGCTCTCTATTATGTTGCATTGGTCTATGTGTCTGTTTTCATGCCAATGCCATGCTGCTTTGGTTACTATAGTTCTGTAGTAACCAAGTCAGTGTTAATGTAATTCCTTCAGTTTTGTTCTTTTTACTCAGGAGATCTTCAACTATTCTAGGTCTTTTGTGGTTCCATATACATTTCAGGATTGCTTTTTCTATTTCTGTGAACAATGTCATTGGTATTTTGATAGGGATTGCATTGAATCTGTAGATTGCTTGGGGTAGTATGGACATTTTAATAATACTGATTCTTCTAATTCAAAAACATGGACTATCTTTACATTTTTATGTCCTCTTCAATTTCTTTCATCAGTGTTTTATAGTTTTCATTGTGGACATCTTTCACTTCTTTGGTTAAATTTATTCCTAGGCATATTATATTATTTGTAGCTATTGTAAATGGGATTATTTTATTAGTTTTTCATATTGTTCAGTGTTGACATAGAAACGCTACAGATTTTTGTGTGTTGATTTTCTATCCTGTCATTTTACTGAATTTTTTAATAAGGTCTAATAGTCTTTAGGTTTTCCCAAATATAACGATTGTATCATTTTCAAACAAAGATTATCTGAGTTCTTCCTTTCCAATTGGAATGCTGTGTATTTCTTTCCAGTACTACACTGAATAAATGTGAAAAAGAGGGCATCCTTGTCTTGTTCTAGATCTTAGAGGAAAGGCTTTCAGTTTTTCCCCATTCAGTGTGATACTAGCTGTGAATTTGTTGTATCTCTTTTATTGTGTTGAGGTATGTTTCTTCTACAGCCAGTTTTTGAAGGATTTTATCATGAAGGGATATTGAATGTTATCAAATGCATTTCCAGCATCAGTTGAAATTATTGGCCTGTAATTTGCTTCTTTTGATTTGACTTTTTCTGGTTTTGGTATCAGGGTAATACTGACCTCATAGAATTAGTTGGAAGTATTTCCTTCTCTATTTTTTGGAATAGTTTGAGGATGATTGTTATTAGTTTTTTTTAAGTGCTCAGCAAAATTCTCCAATGAAGCCATTTGGTCCTGGACTTTCCTTCACTGAGAGACTTTTTATTATGGCTCCAATCTTGTTATTAGTATGTTGAGGTTTTACATTTCTTCATGTTTAAATTTTGCTGGGTTATATGTGTCTAGGAATTAATCTATTTATTCTAGGCTTTTCAATTTACTGGCATATAGTTGTTCATAGTAACCTTATTTTTTAATGTCTTCAGTATCAATAGTAATGTTTTCTTTTCCATCTGTGATTTTATTTTCGTCTTCTCTTTTTTCTTAATTTAGCTAAGCATTTGCTAATTTTGTTGGTTTTCAAAACACAAAATTTTTGCTTTGTTGATTTTTGAATTTTTGTTTTAATTTTATGTATTTATGCTATCATCTTTTTTGCTTCTCTTCTTCTAAATTTGGTTTTGGTTTGCTCTTGCTTTTCTAGTTTTTAACTCATTTCCCATTTGTACTGAGACTACTGTTATCTGTAATCCTAATGTAACATCATACACCTTTCTGTTACGTTACAATTAGAGACAAGTTCTGTTGAGAAGTAACTCCAAGAATAAGCTTGTATATTTTATTTTCACATTGAAAATCAGTCAGATTTGCTTCAGCCCCAAAGAGCACATTTATGTACAATTAAATGAGCACTGGCAACAAGCTGCACTTTTTTTCCTAAATGGGAAATGGGTTAAGATGCATCACTAGGTTGTTTAAGTTTTTCAACATTTTTGATATACATGCTTATTGCTGTAAACTTTCTTCTTACTACTGCTTTCACTGTACGTCATAGGTATTTTGTATTTCCATTTTTTTCAAGAATTTTTAAAATTTTCTTAATTTCTTCACTGACCCACTGGTCATTCAGGAGCATATTGTTTAATTTCCATTTGTCTGTACCGTTTTCAAAATTCCACTGGTTGTTCATTGATAGTTTTATAACTTTGCAGTCAGAGAAAATATTTGATAAAATTTAATTTTTTTTTGAATTTTTAATACTTGTTTTGTGGCCTAGCACATGGTTTATCCTTGAGAAAGTCCATATAACAAGAAGAAGAACATGTATTCTGCAGCCATTAGATGAAATGTTCTGCAAGTGCATGTTAGATCTGTTTGGTATATAGTGCAGATTAAGTTCAGTGTTTCTTGGCTGATTTTCTGTCTGGAGATCTGTTCAATGCTGAAAGTAGGGTGTTGAAGTCTCCAACTTTTATTGTACTGAGGTCTATCTCTCTCTTTAGCTCTAATAATATTTACTTTGTATATCTGGGTGCTCCTGTGTTGGGTGCATATATATTTAATATTGTTATATCCTCTTGCTAAATTGATTTATCCTTATATAATGTCTTTCTTTTTATAACATAAAGCACTTAAATATGTTTCTCTTTAAATCTATTTTGTCTGATATAAGCGTAGCTACTCCTGCTCTTTTTGGTTTCAATTTACATGCACTCTCATTTTCCATTCTTTATATTCAGTATATGTGTGTATTTATAGGTGTGTTAGCTGCAGGCAATAGATCATTTGGTATTCTTTTCTTATTCGTTCAGCCACTCTGTGTCTCAATTGGAGAATTTAGTCTATTTACATTCAATGTTATTATTAATAAGAACTTACTCCTGCCATTTTATGTTTTCTGGATTTTTCTCTTTTTGGTCTTCTCTTTCTTCTTTTCCTTCCTGTTTTTCTTTTAATAAAAAGTATTTGCTCTGGTGGTGTGTTTTAATTTCTCGCTTTTTACTTTTTGTGTATCTGATCTCTTTTTTATTTGAGGTTACCATGAGGCTTGCAAATAATAACTTATAACCCACTATTTTAAACTAAAAATAACATCAATTGCTTGAACAAACTAACAAGCAAAGAGAAAGCTAACAAAAACTCTAGACATTAACTTCATTATTCTGCCTTTTAACTTTTTGTTGTTTCTATTTGTATCTTACATCGTCTATGTCTTGAAGAGTTGTGTTTATCTTTTAGTTTTTCTACTCAATGTATGAGTAGTTCACACAACAAAATCATGGTGTTATAATATTCTGTGTTTTTGTGTGTACTATTGGCAGTGAGTTTTATATCTTCAGATGTTTTTAATTTCTCATTGACATCCTTTGCTTTCAGACTGAAGAACTGCCTTTAGTATTTCTTGTAGGACTGGTCTGGTGTTGATGAAATCCCTCAGCTTTTATTTGTCTGAGAAAGTCTTTAGTTCTCTTTCATATTTGAAGGATATTGTTGCTGGATATGCCATTCTGGGATAAGAGTGTTTTTTGCCTTCAGCACTTAAATATGTCATGCCACTCTCCTAGCCTATAAGATATCTACTAAGAAATCTGCTGCCAAATATCTTGGAGATCCTTTTAATGTTGTTACTTTTATCTGACTGCTTTTAGGATTGCTTTTAGTGTTGCTTTTAGGATTCCATCCTTCCTTCCTTCCTTTCTTCCTTCTTTCCTTTCTTCTTTTCTTCCTTCCTTTTCCCCTCCCTCCCTCTCTTCCTTCCTTCCCTTCTTCCCTTCCTCCTTCCCTCCCTCTTTCTTTCAGACACAGAGTCTTGCTCTGTCACCCCAGCTGGATTGCAGTAATGCAATCATACCTCACTGACACCTGGGTTCAAGTGATCCTCCTACTTCATACTCCTGAGTAGATGGGGCACAGGCATGAACCACTATGCCTAGCTAAATTTTTTACAGACAGGATCTCACTATGTTGCCCAGGCTTTTCTCAAACTCCTGAGCTCAAGCAATCATCTCACCTTAGCCTCCCAAGTTGCTTCTATTACAGGCATGAGCCACCTGGTTCCTTTATTTTTCACCTTGGAGTGTTTAATTATTAAATATGTTAAGGCAGTCTTATTTGGGTTAAATGTGCTTGGTGTTCTAAAATCTTTTTGTACTTGAATAGTGATATCTTTTTTGAGGTTTGGGAAGTTCTCTGTTGTTATCTATTTGAATAAATTTTCTGCCCCTATCTCTCTCTACCTCCTCCTTAAGGCCAATAACACTTAGATCTGCCCTTTTGAGGCTATTCTATAGATCTTGAAGGCATGTTTAAACTTTTAAAATTGATATTTGTTTTGTTACTCTGTGTATTTTCAAATAGCCTGTCTTCAAGTTCACCAATTCTTCCTTCTGCTTGATCAATTCTGCTTTTAAGAGACTTTGGTGCATTCTTCAGTATGTCAATTGCATTTTTCACCTGCAAAATTTCTGCTTGATTCTTTCTAATTATTTCAATAGTTTTATTAAATTTCTCTCATAGAATTCTAAATTCCTTCTCTGCATATTCTTTAATTTCATTGAGTGTCCTCAAAACAACTATTTTAAATTCTCTGTCTGAAAGGTCACATATCTCTGTCACTTCAAGATTGGTCCCTGGTGCCTTATTTAGTTCATTTGGTAAGGTCATATTTTCCTGGATGGTCTTGATGCTTGTGGATGTCTGTGAGTGTCTGGGTGTTGAAGTTACATATGTATTGTAGTCTTTATAGTCCAGGCTTCATTGTACCCGTCCTTCTTGGGAAGACTTTCCAAATGTTTCAAGAGACTTGGGTATTATGATTTAAGTCTTTGGTCACTGGAGCCATATATGCATTAGGGGGCACCCTAAGCCCAATAATGTCCTGGCTCTTGCACACTCATAGATGGTACTGCCTTGGTGGTCTTGGGTAAGATCTGGGAAAATTCCCTGGATTATCAGTCAGAGACTCTTATTCTCTCATTTTCCCCCAAACAAACAAGAGTCTATCTCTCTGTGCTGAGCTGTCTGAAGCTGTCAGAGGGGTGATATAAGCACCCCTGTGGCCAGCACCACTAGGACTGTTCTGGGGTTAGACCTGAAGCCAACATAGCACTGGGTCTCACCCAAGCCCCACAGTGACAAATGGCTGGCTACTACCTATGTTCACTCAAGGCCCAAGAACTCTACAATCAGAATGTAGTGCATCCATTCAACCTTGTCTCCTTCCCTTCCCTTCAGGGTGGTGAGTTTCCCCCTGATCCCAGATAGGTCAGAAATGCTGTCTGTGAGCCAGGTCCTGGAGTCAGAAACATTAAGAATTTACCTGGTGCTGTATTCTACTGCAACTGAGCTGGCACCAAAGTCACATGACAAAGTCCTTCCCACTCTTCCCCACTTTCCTCAAGCAGAGGAGTTTCTTTCCATGACCACCACCATCCCGGACCTGTGGCAAGTACTACCTGGCTACTGTCAATGTTCACTCAAGGGCCAAAGGCCCAAAGGCTCTTCAGTCAGCTGGAGTGAATTCTGTCAGGTGTGAGTCTCTCCCTTCAGGGCAGTGGGCTTCCCTCTGGCCCAGGCAGGGCAAGTCTAGAAATGCCACACAGGAACCAAGGCCTGAAATCAGAGACGCCACAAGCCCACTTACTGCTCCACCCCACTGTGGCTGAGTTGATACCTAAGTTGCAGGACAAAGTCCCCTTTAGTCTTCCCTCTCTTTCCTCAAGCAGAAGGAGTCTCTTCCCTTAGCCACTACAGCTTAGAACATGCTGGGTCACACCTGAAATCACAATGGCTCTGAGTCTTGTCCATGGCCCACAGCAAGTACTGCTTGGCTACCCCTGCAGATTATTCAGGGCCCAAAAGCTCTTTAGTTAGCAGGTAATGGATCCTGCCAGGACTAATTCCTTCCCTTCAAGGCACTGGGTTACCTTCTGGCCCAAGGCATGTTCAGAAATGTCTTCCAAAAAGTAGGGCCTGAAATGGGGGCCTCTAGACTCTGCTTGATGCCCTGTTCTACTGTGGCTGAACTGGTGTCTAAATCCCAACAAAAAGTCCTCTTTACTCTCTCTTCTCCTGAAGCAGAGGGAAGAAGTCTCTTCCAGAGCTGTGAGGTAGACTACTTGGGTTTAGGGGAGCAGTGATGCAAACACTCCCTTGGCCTCTGCAGCTGGTATCTCACTAGGTTGTGTGCACTCCAAGTTCACTGGCTCTGAGCCCAGCACAGCACCAGGACTTTCCCAGGAATTGCCCAGGAATTGCAATTCCTGTGGCTTACATTGTCTTTCAATTTTGTTTAGAACCCCAGAGCTAAAGCCTGTGGTAACAGGACTTTCCAGAACTCAGGTTTCATTCACTGAATGAACAATTTACCTCTGGCTAGGTCTAGTAGAAATGTTCCCTTTTTGGGTGCTGGCTGAGTTCTGTCCTGTGATGCTCTTTGCTGTGACAGGACAACAGTGAGTTCCAATGCAAAGTCCCACAATCACAACACTCTTCCTCCCCCAATCACATGAATTCTCTCCATGTCATATGGCCACTGCTGGGGGAAGGGAGATGGGTGATGTAGGCAATTTAAGACTGTCTTACTGTCTTCTGTACCTCTTTCCTTAATATAATATTAAAGTCAGGTACTGTGATCACACACTTAATTTTGGTTCTTATAAAGTGTTGAATAGTTGCTCAATTTAGTGTTCCTGCAGGGGGCATGATTGCTGGAGGCTTCTACTTGACTATTTTGCTCCACCTCTACATTCAGGCATAAAAATATTGTAATTTCAACTTTTATTTTAGATTAAGGGGGTACATACACAGGTTTGTTATGTAGGCATATTGCATGATGCTAAGGAATGGAGTGTGTGTGATTTCATCACTTAGGAAGTGAGCATATTACACAGTAGGTAATTTTTCAGCCCTTTTCCCCTTCTGTGCCTCCTTGCTCTAGTAGTCCCCAGTGTCTATTGTTCCTGTCTTTGTTTCCATGTGTGCTCATTGTTTAGCTCCCACTTATAAGTGAGAAAATATGGTATTTGGTTTCCTGTTCTTGTGTTAATTCACTTAGGATAATGGCCTCCAGCTTCTTTGATGTTGTCCAAATGACAAGATTCTTTTGTATGGCTGCATAGTATTCCATGGTGTAGATGTACCATATTTTCTTTATCCAATCCACCACCAATAGACACCTAGGTTGATTCCGTGTCTTTCCTATTGAAAATAGTGTGCTGATGAACATGCAAGTGAATGTGTCTTTTTGATCGAATGATCTATTTTTTTGATACATACCTAGTAATGGGATCACTGGGTTGAATGGTCACTCTGTTTCAAGTTGTTTGAGATCTCATGAGATCCAATGGTTTTATAAGCATCTAGCATTTCCTCTGCTTGTACTCACTCCATCCTGCCACCCTGTGAAGCAGATGCCTGCTTCTCCTTTGCCTTCCACCATGAATGTAAGTTTCCTGAGGCCTCCTTGGCAATGCAGAACTGTGAGACAATTAAAATTCATTCTTTTATAAATTACACACTCTTGGGTATTTCTTTATAGCAGCATGAGAACAGACTAATACATAACCAGAGTACATAAGGAGTTCAAAGAACTTAATAGAAAAAAATGTAATAATCTGATTTTTAAATGGGCAAAAGATCTGAATAGAAATTTCTCAAATGGCAAATAGATTTATGAAAACCTCCAGTTTCACCCATATAGCTGCAAAGAACAAGATTTTATTCTTTTCTATAGCTGTATATTATTCCATGGTATATATGTACCACATTTTCTTTATCCAATCTACTGTTGATGGGCAGCTAGGTTGATTCCATGTCTTTGCTATTATGAATAAGCATGGTGATAAATATGTGAGTACATGTGTCTTTTTGACAGAATAATTTATTTTCCTTTCAGTACATACCTAGTACTGGGATTGCTGGGTTGAATGGCAGCTCTGTTCTATGTTCTTTGAGAAATGTCTAAACTGTTTTCCACAGTGGCTGAACTAATTTACACTCCCACCAGCAGTGTATAAGTGTTCCCTTTTCTCTACAGTCTCACCAGCATCTGTTACTTTTTGACTTTTCAAAATAGTCATTCTGACTGATTTGAGATTGTATCTCCTTGTGGTTTTGATTGGTATTTTTCTGATGATCAGTGACCATGAGCATTCTGATATGTTTCTTGGCTGTTTATGTTATCTTTTGAGAAGTGTCTGTTCATGTTCTTTGTTCATTTTTAACGGGGTTATTTGTTTTTTGCTTGTTGATTTAAGTTTCTTATAGATTCTGGATATTAGACCTTTGTTGGATGCGTAGTTTGTGAATATTTTCTCCCATCCTATAGGTTATCTCTTTACTCTGTTGATAGTTTCTTTTGGTGTGCAGAAGCTTTTTATTTTAATTAGGTCTCACTTGCAAATTTTTGTTTCTGTTGCAATTGTTTTTGAGAACTTAGCCATAGATTATTTCCCAGGCCAATGTTGGGAAGGGTATTTCCTAGGTTTTCTTCTAGGATTTTCATAGTTTGAAGTCTTATATTTAAATATATAATCCATTTTGTGTTAATTTTGCATATGATGAAAGGTAGGGTTCCAATTTCATTATTCTGCATATAGCTAGCCAGTTATTCCAGCACCAGAAAAATAATCCTGGATAATTTAGAAAGCAATAGACTTTTCTCTTTCATCACTTTATCTTTGGCCCTGAGAATGATTTGCAGCGTATTTTCCAAGCACTCAATTGAGAAATGCTCTTTCACAGAAATAAAATGTTACTTTAAAATAAATAAACTCTAAATATTTTAATGAGAGTGACCTTTTCTAAAAAGCAAAACCAATTCTAATGTTTCCCATTCTCTAAAAATGATTGACATTGCTTCCAAGTACCAATACAATTTGTTTCCCCTTGATTCTACTTAGATCACTTACACAGAAAAAGCAATAGACTGCTGCTGACATAACAGCTGTACAACTTCTGACTCTTATGGAAAGACAATTTTAACTCATGAAGTAGTTTCACTCTCCTTTAGACACATAAATATACAAACTGAATGATAGGAGTGACTGTGAATCTCCCAAGTTTATCTATAAATGCTCTGAATGGAGACGTGTGAAGAGGGAGTGATGAAGCTTAACAGGTCTTTGCCAAAGCCTGTCTGCTTTAGCTTTTTTATTATTGACAGATGCATTATGTTGTAAACCCATAAGTGGTTACATCTATTTCTCCTCTGTCAGAAAAAAGCCCTGAATCTTCGCAAATTTAAAATCTTTATGGTAAGCATATAATCAGTCAATGTCATAAGGAATATTTTAAAAGATCTACTAGATTTTTAGATCATTTAGTGTTATATGGAAAAGATTTTATAAATACCTATTATCTAAGAAGACACCATAAGTTTTATGGTAGAAGATAAAAAATATGCCTTAATGACATAAAACAATAATTCGATGAAGAGAAATCATTCCAGTTATTGTGCTTTGTTTGTTCAGAGGGGTTAATTGCCATGATTTTATGCTTTGGCTGTTTTACTGTCATTTAGCTTCCTTTTCCATAAAAAGGGGAAGATGAATATTTTTAGGTGACAACAAAAGATTGTATACATTCACCCCCTGAAAAAGTAAACAAGGTAATTTCAGAATTATGTCTCTAATCACAGGTTTAATTTGGCCACTGCCACTGACATTTTGTCAAGTCCATGAGAAAATGCAAATGCAGTAGATCAGCATTTAAGAGACTGCTTTGCAATCTGGCCCTGTATTAGTCCATTTACACACTGCTGTAAGAAAATACCCAAGACTGGGTAATTTATTTAAAAAGAGGTTTAATGGATGCACAGTTCTGCATGGCTGGGGAGGCCTCAGGAAACCCACAATCATGGCAGAAAGGGAAGCAAACATGTCCTTCTTCACAAGGTGTCAAGGAAGAAAAGTGCAGAGCAAGACCCTTATAAAACCATCAGATCTCATGAGAGCTCACTCACTATCATGAGAATTGCATGGGGGAAACCACCTCCATGATCCAATCACCTGCCATGAGGTCCCCCCAAGACATGGGGATTACAAATTGAAATACAATTTAAGATGAGATCTGGATGGGAAAACAGAGCCAGAACATATCATTCCACCCCTGACCCCTCCCAAATCTCATCTTTCTCACATTTCAAAACACAATCATGTCTTCACAACAGTCCCCTAAAGTCTTAACTCATTCAGCATTAACTTAAAGTCCAAGTCCAAAGTCTCATCTGAGACAAGGCAAGGACCTTCTGCCTAGAAGCTTAATTAAAAGCAAATTAGTTACTTCTTAGATACAATGGGGGTACAGGTATTGGATAAATGCTCCCATTCCAAATGGGAGAAATTGGCCAAAACAAAGGGACTACAGGACCCATGCAAATCCAAAATCCAGCAGGGCAGTCATTCAATCTTAAACCTCCAACATAATCTCCTTTGACTCCATGTCTCACATCGGGGACACACTGATGCAAGAGGTGGGCTCCCATGATCTAGTGCAGCTCTGCCCCTGTTGCTTTGCAGGGTACAGCCCCCCTCCTGGCTGCTTTCACAGTCTGGGATTGAGTCTGTGACTTTTCCAAGTGCATGGCATGAGCTGTCAGTATATATACCATTCTGGGGTCTGGAGAATAGCGGCCCTCTTCTCACAGATCCACTAGGCAATGCCCTAGTTGGGAATCTATGTGGGAGCTCCAATCCCACATTTCCCTTCCACACCACCCTAGCAGAACTTCTCCATGAGGGCTCCACCCTTGCAGAAAACGTCTGCCTGGGCATCTAGTTGTTTCAATACATCCTCTGAAATCTAGGTGGAGGCTCCCAAACCTCAATTCTTCACTTCTGGGCACACATAGGTCCAGCACCATGTGTAAGCCACCAAGGTTTGGGGCTTGCACCTTCTGAAGCAACAGCCTGAGCTGTACATTGGCCCCTTTTAGCCACAGCTGGGAGGCAGAGCAGCACGTCCCAAGATAGCCCAAAGCAGCAAGTCTCTGAACCCAGTCCAGGAAACAATTTTTTCCTCCTAGGCCTCTGGGCCTGTGATAGGAGGGGTTTCCATGAAGGTCTCTGACATGCCTGGAGACATTTTCCCCATTGTCTTGGTGATGAACATTTGATCTCCATTACTTATGCAAATTTCTGCAGCTGGCTTGAATTTCTCCCCAGAAAATGGGGTTTCTCTTTTCTACGACATTGTCTGGCTGCAAATTTTCCTAACTTTTATGCCCTGCTTATCTTGTAAATAAAAGCCCCAATTTCAGATCATCTCTCTGAAGTTCAAAGCTCCACAGCTCTCCAGGGCAGGAACAAAATGCTGCTAGTTTCTTTCCTAAAGAATAGCAAGAGTCACCTTTGCTCTAGTTCCCAATAAGTTCCTCATCTCCACTCAAGACCACCTCAACCTGTACTTCATTTTCCATATCACTATCAGCATTTTAGTCAAAACCATTTAACAAGTCTCTGGAAACTTTCAAAGTTTCCACATCTTCCTGTCTTCTTCTGAGCCCTCCAACCTGTTCCAAACTCGCCTCATTACTCAGTTCCAAAGTCACTTCCACATTTTTGGGTATTATTTATTTATTTATTTATTTACTTATTGAGATGGAGTCTCACTCTGACACCAGGCTGGAGTATAGTGGTGCGATCTCAGCCCACTGCAACCTCTGCCTTCTGGGTTCAAGCAATTCTCCTGCCTCAGCCTCCCCAGTAACTGGGATTACAGGTGCCTGCCACCATGCCCGGATAATTTTTGTATTTTTAGTAGAGACAGGGTTTCACCATGTTGGCCAGGATGGTCTCAATCTCTTGATCTTATGATCCACCCACCTCGGCCTCCCAAAGTGCTGGGATTACAGGTGTGAGCCACCCCGCCCAGCCCTCAGTTATTCTTATAGCCACACTTCACTACCTCAGTACCAATTTACAGTATTAGTCCACCTTCACATTGCTATAAAGAATTACTCAAGACTGGGTAATTTATAAGAAAAGAGGTTTAATTGTCTCACAGTTCTGTATGGCTGGGGAGACCTCAGGAAACCTAGTCATGGCAGGAAGGGAAGCAAACACGTCCTCCCTCACAAGGCAGCAAGAGAGAGAAGTGCAGAAAAAGCTCCTTATAAAATCATCAGATCTCATGAGAACTCACTTACTATTATGAGAACAGCATCAAGAAAACTGCCCCCATGATCCAATCACCCCCCACCCCATGAGGTCCTTCCCTCAACACATGGAGATTACAACTTGGATTACAATTCAAGATGAGATTGGGTGAGGACACAGAGCCAGACCATAACAGGCCCCACTGCATGTTCTTGCTTCATTCTTTGCCATTCTCCTTCCCATGTACAATTTACACTACAGTCACATTAAACCATTCTCAGTTCTTCATACATGCATATTATTTCTATATCCTTCTCCCCTGGTTCATACTACTAACTATGCCAGACTTGCACTTCTCCCTTGAGAAAAATTTTCAGAATTTATCTCTTTAGTGAAGCCTGATTAACATTCTTTCCTTGTTTTCATACTGAACACCACAATGTCTGCCACCAAAATGTAGGAGTCTCTTCAAAAATCTCACAAAAATCTTTTTCTCACCAAACTGAATTCTATAAACAGATCCAATGCTATTCTTCTTTGGAATTTTAACATCACCTGTCATGTCAAGATCTCAATAAATGTGTGTTTAATTAATGAGTAATTGAATGAATAAATGAATGAAGATGTCATGAATACATTGCTGGAAGTCAAAAAAATACAGAAATACAGTTGACTAGAAATTAGACTACTTAATGGCAAACATTCTTTTAATGCAACAGAAATGCTTAGAAATCAACATATAGATATAGATATAGATATACAACCACCACAGTATTAATGGCAAATGCCTACAAATTATTGAAATAGTATTCATTGCCATGATAAACACACAAAAACTAAATAAAATCTCTTTTATTCAAGTTTCTTCAAAACACTATCTGACATAGTTTACTTTCTGCAAATATATCTTTCAAAACTGCAGTTAATGTCTACTTTCTGCCAGCAAGTTTTCCCTGGCAAATTATTAAGATTTATGTCTTCCTGTGACTCTGCAGAAAAATCATAAAAAGTAGACCAGAGTCTGAGCTAAAGAGTCTATACCTGTCAACTTTCTGTTTTGCCTCTTCCTCCAGAAGTAAATGTATGCTAAGCTGTACTGCAGATTATATGCTTCAGACCTCAAGAATATAAATGGAGTTGAAGGAGGAGGTAGGAGAAGAGGAGAGGAAACAGCAGAAATGAAATCCTTAAGATTGGAAAGAACTTAGCGTGCTTGAGGCCCAGGGGGAGCAGTGTAAGTGGTGTAGAGAAAGATAGGGTCCAATGGCCTTGAATAATGTTGGAAAGACTAGGGGACCAAACATAGAAATCCCCTATAGGCCATGATTTCAGGACTTAGATTGTATTCCAACTATAATGAGAAACCACTAAAAGATTCTAATGAGAAAGTAGCACAATCTTCAGTTGTATTTTTATAAATATTTATTTTAATCATTATACTATCAACCAGTTGCAAGAAGTGAAGAGATGAGTTCTGTAACAGAGAAAATTACAGCTTTCCAAATTTTCCATTTGTTCCCCTACATTTCTCAGCCTGGTTAGCCAGTGGGCTCTTAGGGAAATAATGCGTATTTCCTCACCAAGGCAGTTAATTTATAGTGTACTTCCTCTATCTCTCCTTCTCAAGTCATAGAGATCTGGAACACCATATCCTACAGATGATGCACCATCAACATGGGTTCCTGGACAACTGTGTGGACCCTCTTGCCATTCCATGATGGGCATGTAACATGACCAGGAAATAAACTTTTAATATATAAATCTATTGAGATTCAGGAGTTTGTCTCTTATCATACAGTAAGGGCCAGAATAAATTCCAAATGGAATAGACTAAAATGCAAGAAAAATCAAGCATAATAATTTTTAAAAGGCCAGGCATGGTGGCTCACATGTGCAATCCCAGTGCTTTGGAGGCCAAGGTGGGCAGATCACCTGAGCTCAGGAGTTCAAGACCAGCCTGGCCAACATGGTGAAACAACAACTCAACTAAAAATACAAAAATATTCTCAGGTATGGTGGCAGGTGTCTGTAATCCCAGCTACTCAGGAGGCTGAGGCAGGAGAATCACTTGAGCCCAGGAAGCGAGGATTGCAATGAGCGCTATTGTACCCCTGCCTAGGCAACAAGAGTGAAATTCTGTCTCAAACAAAAAAAAATTTAAATATTATGTTGACAAATCTGTAGATTGAAGTGCTTTCCAAATCAAAAATAACGTAAGAAATGAAAACAGGAAGACAGTGATATTTGACTTGACAAAACTTTAAACAATAAAAAACTAAAAGGAAATATTAAGATTAAATGGAAATGAGCTAAACATAGTTAATTTGTAATAAAATCTAAGAAGAAACATTAATCATGCTACTAATAAGGAAAATTTTTAAAATCAGAAACTTGTTTTTACATATCAACTTAACTGTATTTCTTTAAACAAGAACTCTGTTTAGTGAAGATGTAGTATGCTGTGCAATATAGGTAAGTAATTGATATAGCGTTTCTTGAAGGCAAGGTGGCAACAGTATAACGACTCAAACATCTATTTACACCTTTGGATTCAGTTCCTCTTTCTCACAAAACAATGTGAAAAGCAGATAAATCTTTATTTTAAAAATAGAAATCAGACTTCCAGTTTCCAGTCTAGTATATAAGGATATTACAAGTCACCACTGCATCCAAAAAACAAGTACAAAGATACGGAAGCTGAAAAATCAACAACTCTTCTTAGCTCCATCACAAAAGTGAGGTCACAAGGAAAATCACTGCTGCAGAAATTAGAGAGAAAAACAAGCTGATACAGAGAAGTACAACCTACCTAAGTGGAAACTGCTACAGGGACCATTCCTAGGATAGGCAAACCTAAATTATAATTGAAAAATCGCTGGAAGCTCAGTGTAGACAACTCTGAGAGTTAAAAACTCCAGGAATACTCAGTCATGGGTGGTCTCCAAACTTTTTTTTTACTTCTGGGAACTGTATCAGGTTTTCACAGTGAATACTAGAAAAATATTCCCTAGTATTACTGACAGGGAGAAAAGAAAAGGAGCCATGCTATAACACATCAGAGCATTCTGATTTTCTTAAGAAGGCCTGCCCTCAGGAGAAACTATTCAACTAGTACCTAGTCTTCTGGGGCTTTATCAGAACCAAAATGAACTAGGGGAAGGGAAATACCTAACTCCAGCCCCTACTAACCATCCCGTGCCACCTAAGTGGGGAATAAACCTGAAAAGTACTAGTGAAGCTCACAGTTCAAAAGCCCGGACTCACCAAAAGACTGAGACTAACCATACAACTATAAAATGTTTTCCCTGCTCCGCACCTGTCACACTACTAAAGGATTATTTTCAACAGTTCCTTTTACCCAGTACATTGTGTCCACTTTTCAAGAAAAAAAAATTACAAGATATGATAAAAGTTAAAAAACGCAGTTGGAAGAGACTAAACAAACATCAGAACTAGTTACATATAGCAGAAATTTTGGAATTACGAGACTAGGAGTTTATGAAAAATTATGATTAACATGCCAAAAGCTTCAATGTAAAAAGTAAACAACATGAAAGAACAGAGAGATAGAAATTCTAAAAAAGAATCAAAAGAAATGCTAGACATCAGAAACACTGTAACAGAAATGAAAACACACCTTTGATAGGCTCCTCAGTAGACTGGACATGACAAAGGAAGGAATCCCTGAGAACATAAGAAAATAAAAACAAAGCAGAACATCCAAGAACAGTGGGATAACTACAAAAGGTGTAAATACAAAAATGGGAATTCCAGGGAAGAAAAAGAGAACAGAAGCAATATTTGAAATAATGATGACTGAGAACTTTCCCAAATTCATTTCAGTCATCAAACTGCAGATGCAGAAATTTCAGACAATACCAATAAATGTCAGGATAAATGCCAAAACAGCCTATGTATTGTCATATTCAAATTTCAGAAAATGAAATATAAAGTAAAAATCTTCAAAAATGGCAGAGGATAAAAACACTTTACCTATAGAGGAAAAAATATTAAGAATGACTTTGACTTTTCCTCAGAAACCATGCAAGCAAGAAAAAAGTTAAGTGAAATATTTAAAGTGTTGAGGGAAATAAAAACTCTATCAACCCAGAATTGTCCATCCTGCAAAGTCATTCCTTATAAATGAAGGAGAAATAAAGACAAACAAAATTGAGAATGTTGGTGTTGTAGACCTATCTTGCAAGAAACATTAAAATAATGTCTTCAGACAAGAAGAAAATCACATAAGCCAGAAACTCATATCTACAAAAGAAAGAGCATCAAAGAATGAATAAGTGAAGGTAAAAAAACACACTTATTTTTAATTCTCAATTGAGTTAATGCATAAGTTTATTCAAGATAATAATGGCAATAATGTATGTGATTATGTATACACATGTGTATGCGTGTGTGTGTGTGTGTGTGTGTATATATCCTTACATATAAGTAAAATGAATGACAGCAATAATACATGGGGTAAGGTGAAAGAATTAGGAATATTTTGTTATTATAAGGTACCTTTACCACAAATTAAGAGGTATAGTGTTATTTGAAAATGAACTTGGATTGGTTGTAAATACAGTTTTGCAAACTCTAAGGCACCCCTAAAAAAGATTTAAAAATGTATAATCAATATGCTAAGAAAAGAGAGGAAACGGAATCATATAAAATGTTCAATTAAAACCACAAAAGCCAGAAAAAAATTGGAAGACAAAGACAGAAATAAAGAACAAGAGTGATAAATAGAAAGCATTAACAAATATGGTAGGTATTAGTCAAAATATATAAATAACCACTTTAAATATTAATGGTCTAAATATACCAGCCATAAGATAGAGATTGCCAGAGTAAGTCAAAAAGTAAGACCCAACGGTGTGTTGTCTTCAAGAAACCAATTTTAAATTTAAGATATACACAGATCAATAGATAGATAAAAAGTAAAGAGGGGGAGAAAGATATACAATGGTAACACTAACCAAAAGAAAACAGAAGTAGCTTTATTAATTTCTGAAACAGAAGACTTCAGAGTAAAGAGAGTTATCAGATAATCTGGAGAGAAATGGCAGATAAGAAGCAGAATTAACTTGCAGCTCCCACTTGCACAGACAGAGCAGCACGTGGAGACTCACATCATAAAATTTTGCTCCAAGAACTACCATAAGAACATACCAGGAAAGCTGAGAGAATCCGGAGACTATATGAAGGAAGCAGATTGCTGTTGCAGGCTCTCAGAGACAGCTGAAAAACTCAGCTGCAGGAAGCCCCACCCAAGGAGAGTCTGAGCTCAGACATGCCTAACCCGATCCCCACTGGATGATCTTTCTCTGCCCACCTTAGTAGCCTAAGACAAATGACATAATCTCCTGGGAGCTCTATGGCCACGCCCATTGCCTGATCCTCCCTAAACTACCATAGTTGATGTTCTCTTGAAAGCACCACCTCCTGGCTAGAGGCCAGCCAACACAACACTAGTTCAATAAAAAAACTAAAACCAAGGGCCCTCACAAAGTCCACTTTGCTTTCCTGCCACCTCTCCACCAAAGCAGATGCTGGTATCCACAACTGAGAGACCTGAATACAGTTCACATCACAGGACTCTGTGCAGACACTCCCCAGTACAAGTTGGGAACCTGCTAGCTCCTCTGAGTGGCTAGATCCAGAAGAGAAATAACAATCACTGCAGTTTGGCTCTGAGGAAGTCATATCCCTAGGAGAAGAGGGAGAGTGCCACATCGAGGCAGTACACCATGGAACAAAAGAATCTGAACAGCAGTGTTTGATCTCGAGATCTTCTCTCAAAAATAGTCTACACAAATGAGAAAAAAATAGATAAACAATTCTGGTGATATGACAAAACATGGTTCTTTAGCACCCCCAAAAGATCACACTAGCTCATGAGGAATGGATTGAAACCAAGAAGAAATCTCTGAATTGCCAGAAAAAGAATTCAGAAGGTCAATTATTAAGCTAATCAAGGAGGCACCAAAGAAAGGTAAAGTCCAAATTAATGAAATAAATAAAAAAAAAAAAATACAAGATGTGAAGAGAAAAACCTTCAATGAAATAGATAGCATAAATAAAAAACAATCACAACTTCTGAAAATGAAGGACACAGAGAAATGCAAAATACACTGGAAACTCTCAGCAATAGAATAGAACAAGTAGAAGAAAGAACTTCAGAGCTAGAAGACAAGGCTTTTGAATTAACTCAATCCAACAAAGACAAAGAAACAAGAATTTTAAAAAATGACAAAGCCTCCAAGAAGCTTGGGATCATGTTAAATGACCAAACCTAAGAATAACTGGTGTTCCCAAAGGAAAAAAAAAAAAATCTAAAAGTTTGGAAAACATATTTGAAGGAATAATCGAGTAAAACTTCCCCTACCTTGCTAAAAAATGTACATACAAATATAGGAAGCTCAAAGAAAACCTGAGAAATGTATCAGAAAAAGATCATCACCTAAGCACATAGTCATCAGGTTATCTAAAGTCAATTTGAAGAAAAGGATCTTAAGAGCTGTGAGGTAAAAAGCATCAGGTAACTTATAAAGGAAAACTTCTCAGTTTAACAGCAGATTTCCTGGCCTAAAAGCTACAAGGGACCGAGGCCCTTTCTTTAACCTCCTTAAACAAAATAATTATCAGCCAAGAATTTTTGCTTCATAAATGAAGGAAACTAACCTTCATAAATGAAGAAAAGATACAGTCTTTTTCAGACATACAAAGGATGAGAGCATTTGCTACTACCAAGCCAGCACTACAAGAACTGCTAAAAGGAGCTCTAAATATTGAAACAAATCCTCCAAATTCACCAAAATTTTGAACCTCCTTAAAGTATAAATAACACAGGACCTATAAAATAAAAACACAATGAAAAACAACAACAACAAGGTATTAAGGCAACAAATAGCACAATGAATAAAATAGTACCTCACATCTCAATACAAACATTGACTGTAAATGGCCTAAATGCTCCACTTAAAAGACAAAGAATGGTAGAATGGATAAGAATTCACCAACCAAGTATCTGCTGTCTTCAAGAAACTCACCTAACACATAAGGACTCATAAACTTAAGGTAAAGGGATGGAAAAAGATATACTATGCAAATGGACATCAAAAGCAAGCAGGAACTGCTATTCTTATATTAGACCACACAGACTTTAAAGCAACAGCAGTTAAAAAGGACAATGATGGACATTATAAAACGATAAAAAGGACTTGCCCAACAGGAAAATATCACAATTCTAAATATATACGCACCTAACACTGGAGCTCTCAAATTTGTAAAACAATTACAACTAGACCTAAGAAATGACAAAGATGGCAACATAATAATAGTGGGGGACTTTAATATTCCACTGACAGCACTAGACAGGTCATCAAGACAGAAAGTCAACAAAAAAAAAAGAATATAAACTACACGCTGGAATAAATGGACTTAACAGATATTACAGAACATTCTACCCAATGACTGCAGAATATACATTCTTTTTATCAACACATGGAACATTCTTCAAAATAGACCATATGATAGGCCACAAAATAAATTTAAGAAAACTGAAGTTATATCAAGTATTATCTCAGATCACAGTGGAATAAAACTGGAAATCAACTCCAAAAGGAACCCTCAAAACAATGCAAATATAGAGAAATTAAATAACCTGCTCCAGAATGAGAATTGGATCAAAAATTAAATCAAGATGGAAATTTAAAAATTCCTTGAACTGAATGATAACTTTGACACAACCTATAAAAACCTCTGGGATACAGCATAGGCAGTGCTAATAGGAAAGTTCATAGCCCTAAGTGCCTACACCAAAAAGTCTGAAAGAGCACAGATAGAAATCTAAGGTCACACCTCAAGGAACTAGAGAAACAAGAACAAACCAAACCCAAACTCAGCAGTAAAAAATGAAATAACAAATATCAGAGCAGAACTAAAGGAAATTGAAACAAAAAAAACAAAATACAAAAATTAAATGAAACAAAAAAGCTGGTTCTTTGAAAAGATAAATAAAATTGATAGATCATTAGCAAGATTAACCAAGAAAAGAGAGAAGATACAAATAAGCTCAATTAGAAACAAAACAGGAGCTATTACAACTTATATCACAGAAATACAAAAGATCACTCAAGGCTACTGTGAACATCTTTATTCACATAAACTAGAAAACCTAGAGGAGGTGAATAAATTCTTGGAAATATACAAACCTCCTAGATTAAACCAGGAAGAAATAGAAACTCTGAACAGACCAATAACAAGCAGCGAGACTGAAATGGTCATAAAATAATTGCCAACAAAAAATAGTTCAGGAACAGACTGATTCACACCTGAATTCCATCAGACATTCAAAGAAGAACTGGTACCAATCCTATTGACACTATTCCACAAGATAAACAGGGAATCCTTCCTGGATCATTCTAAGTCAGTATCACCCTAATACCAAAAGCGGTAAAGAGGATAACAATAAAAAAAGGAAATTACAGACTATTATCACTGATGAACATAGATAGAAAAGTCCTTAACAAAATACTAGCTAACCAAATCCAACAGCATAACAGAAAGATAATTCATCACGATCAAGTGGGTTTCACACCAGGGATGCAGGGATGGTTTAACATATGCAAGTAAATAAATGTGATACACCACATAAACAGATTTAAAAACAAAAATCACATGATCATCTCAATAGACACAGAAAAAGCATTTGACAAAATCCAGAATCCCTGTATGATTGAAACCCTCAACAAAATCAGCATAGAAGGGACATATCTTAATGTAATAAAAGCCATCTATGACAAACTGACAACCTACATTATACTGAACAGGGAAAAGTTGAAAGCATTCCCCCTGAGAACTGGAACAAGACAAGGATGACCTCTTCCACCACTTCTATTCAACATAGTACTGGAAGTCCTAGCCAGAGCAATCAGAAAATAGAAAGAAATAAAGGGCATCCGAATTGGCAAAGATGAAGTCACACTGTTGCTGTTTGCTGATGATATGATGGTGTACCTAGGAAACCCTAAAGATTCCTCCTGAAAGCTCCTAGAACTGATAAATGAATTCAACAAAGTTTCAGTATACAAAATTAATGTACACAAATCAGTAGGTCTGCTATACACTAACAGTGACCAAGCTGAGAATTAAATTAAGAACTCAACCCCTTTTATAATACCTCCAAAAAAATTAAATACTTAGCAATATGAGTAAACAAAGAGGTGAAAAACCTCTGCAAGAAAACCTTCAAAACACTGCTGAAAGAAATCATAGATGACACAAACAAATCAAATCACATCCCATGCTCATGGGTGGGTAAAATCAATATTGTAAAAATTCTAGCTAATGTAATTTAAAAAAAGGAAACAAAAGGTATATAGAATGGGGAAAAATAAAATTATCTATGTTCACAGATGATCATCTATGTACAAAATCCAAAATAATTGACAAAAACAAATAACTGGAACTAGTCAGTGTTTATAACAAGGTTGCAGGGTACCAGGCTAATATGTAGAAGTCAGTTACTTTTCTATATATGAGCAATGAACAAATGGAATTGAAAATTAAAAACACATTACCATTTACATTAGCACACCCAAAATTAAGAGTTAGGTATTAATTTAACAAAGTGTCTACAAGAACTGAATGAGCAAAATTGCAAAATCTGATAAAGAAATTGCAGAACTAAATAAACGGAGAGATATTCCATGTTCATGAATAGGTAGACTCCATATGGTTGAGATGTCAGTTCTTTTCAGCTTCCTCTATAGATTCGATGCCATTCCAGTCAAAGTCCTATCTACTTATTTTATGGATATTGACAAGCTGATTCTAAAGTTTATATAGAAAGGCAAAAGACATAAAATAGTCAAGTTAATATTGAAAGAGAAGAACAAAATTGTAGGACTGACAAGACCTGACTTCAAGAATTACTATAAAGTTACTGTAATCACAGTGTGATATTGGTTAAAGAATAGACAAATAGATCAATAGAACAGAATAGAGAGCCCCAAAATAGATCAAGATAAATATAATCAGATGATCTTTAATAAAGGGGCAAAGGCAATGCCATGGAACAAAAACAATCTTTTAAACAAATGATGGTGGAAAAACTGGAGATTCACATGAAAGAAAAGAGAAGAGGAAAAGATAAACAAACCTAGACACAGACCTTGCACCTTTCACAAAGATTAACTCAAAATAGATCACACCCCTACATGTAAAATGCAAAACTCTAAAACCCCTAGAAGATAACTTCAGAGAAATTTGAGATGATCTTGAGTTTGATAACTTTTTTGATACTACACCAAAAGTACAATTTATGAAAGATAAATTAATAAATTGGAATGCATTAAAATTTAAAGTTCCTGCTCTGTGAAAAACATTGCCAAGATAATGAGAAGACAAGCCACACACTGGGAGAAAATGTTTGCAAAAGATAGATCTGCTAAAGAGTTATTATCCAAAATATACAAAGAACTCCTAATTCTTAGCAATATAAAAATGAACAACCAATGAACATATAAGCAAAAGACCTGAATATCCATCTCACCAAAGAAGACATAAAGACGGCAAGTAAGCATATGAAAGATGTTCGACATCTGCAGTAGTTGGAATGTGTTCCCAGAATTTCATATATTGGAAACTTAATTCCCAAATTAATATGTTAATCATTTGGAGGTGAGGCCTTTGGGAGGCAATTAGGGTTAGATAAGCTCATGAGGGTGGGGCCCTATGATTGGGCAGTGGCTTTATAAGTAGTGAAAAAGAGACCTGAGCTAGCACACTTGCTCTGTCTTGCCATGTGATGATATCCTCTGCCATGCTATGATGCAGCAAGAAGGACTTCACCAGATGCCAATACCATAATTCTGACTTCCCAACCTCCATAATCATGAGATAATTAAACCTTTATTTTTTTATAAATTACATAGTCTGCAGTATTCAGTTGTATCAACAGAAAACAGACTAGGACAATAACATATATCATTAGAGAATTGCAAATTAAAACAATAAGCTATCACTACATATCTGTTAAAATGGCCAAAAATCAAAATGCTGACAACACTAAATGCTGATAAAAATGTGGAACAACAGAAATTCTCAGTCACTGCTGGTGATAATGCAAATATAATACAGCTACTTTGGAAGACAATTTGGCAGTTTCCTACGAAACTAAATATACTCTTGCCATACAATCCAACAATAGTGCCCTTTGGTATTTGACCAAATGAACTGGAAATATATTCAGGCAAAAACCTGCACATTAACATTTACTGTATCTTTATTCATTACTGTCAAAGCTCGGAAGCAACAAAGATGTCCTTCAGTATGTGAATGTATAAACTGTGGTATATCCAGACAATGGAATATTATTCAGCAGAGAAGAAATGAGCTATCAAGCCATGAAAGGACATCAAGGAAACTTAAATGCATATTACTAAGTGATGAAGCCATTCTTATTAGAGTACACACTGTTTGATTTCAACAATAAGAAATTCTAGGAAAGTCAAACCATAGAGACAAAAAAATTCGTAGTCTCCAGGGGCTGGAGGGAGGAGGATGAATAGGCAGAGCACAGGTAAGTTTTAGGGCACTGAAATTATTGTGTAAAATACTACAATGGTGGATCCATGTCATTATACATTTTTCCAAACCCATGGAATAAATAGCAAGAATGAACCCTAATGCAGACTACGGACTTTGAGTGATAATATGTCATTGTAGATTCATCAGTTGTAGCAAATGTATCTGCACTCTGGTGGAGAATGTTAGTGGGTGAGATTGTGCGGGTCGGGAAATGACAGTGAATGGGAACTCTGTACTTTTCACTCAATTTTGCTGTGAACCTAAAACTTCTCTAATGAATTTATTAATTTGAAAAAATGGACATCATAGCATAATTTATTCTAAGAATGTTTTTAAGTCTTAGATTCCAAACATAGCTTTGTGGTTAAATCAATCATGATTCATCCTATTATAAAATGTTATGTAGCCATTAAAAATGATATGAAGTATCTCTGTTCGTTGATAACATGAAGCTATATGTAGAAAACACTAACAATTACACACAAATGCAATAAATAATAAATAAGTAGAGTTACAGGATACAAATTTACTGAAATGATACAAAAGATACAAAATTCAATTGCATTTCTATACAATAAAAATGAACAACCTGAAAGGAAAATTAAGAAAACTATTCAATTTACAATAGCATCAAAAAGAATAAAATACTTACAAATAAACTTAACCAAGGAGATAAAAGATTTGTACACTGAAAACTAAAAAAATGTTGCTGAAAGATATTAAAGAAGACACACATAAATTGAATGATATCTCATGTTCATGGATTAGAAGACTTAATATTGTTAAAATGTCAATACCCAATGTGACCTACAGATTCAATGCAATCTGTATCAAAATACCAATTGATAGATGCAGGAGGCAGATAAAGGAGAATCCCCAGAGAATCTCTGAGCCAACCCACAAGTGTTTACATCAGATGCTTTTGTGCAGATGAGGAAACCTGCCTTGGGCCTCGTCTGGGCATGCCCACAACTTACTGGGGGCCCACCTGTGCACTGCGGGAATGGGGTGGAGCTTCTGGGGATTTGTCTGCAGTAGGGAAGAGCCAGACCTCTAGGTGGTGTGTGCATGTGTGTATGCATGTGTGGTGGCCTGTATTTAATCTGTGAGGTGGGAGCCTGTTAAAGGACCCCCACCCTTTTATTGCCCCCTGAAAGCTTTCCTTTAATAAATTCCACTCTCCTCACCTTTCAGTGTGTCCACATGCCTAATTAATCCTGGTTGTATGACAAGAAGCCCGATTTTAGCTGAAATAAGGAGCAAAAACATCCTGCATCAAAATGACTATTTTTTTGAAGAAACAGAAAAGTCTATTCTAAAATTCTTATGGACTCTGAAGAGACCCTAAATTGCCAAAACAATCTTGAAAAAGAAGAACAAAGTTGGAAGTCTTACACTTCCTGATTTCAAAGCTTACTACAGTGTTAACAGTAATCAAAATAGTGTGGTACTGCTATAAAGACAGAAACATAGACCAATGGAATGAAATACAGAGCCCAAAAATGATTCCTTACAAGTATGGTCAAATGATTTTTAACGAATGTGTCAAGACCATTGTATGTGGAAAGAACAGTCTTTTCAACACATGGTGCTGAGAAAATTGGAATGTCCATATGCAAAATAATAAAGTTAGAATCTTACCATACATCATATGTAAAAATTAACTCAAAATGGGTTAAAGACCTAAATTTAAAATATAAAACTCTGAGAAGAAAACATAAGAAAAAATCTTTATGACATTGGATTTGGCAATGATTTCCTGAATATGACACTAAAAGCACAAGCAACAACAACAAAAAAATAGATAAATTGGTCCACACCATAATTTTTAAATTATTTGCATCAGATGACACAGTCAACAGAATAACAAGGCAACCCATGGAATGGGAGAAAATATTTTCAAACTATTTATCTG
This sequence comes from Mandrillus leucophaeus, assembly GCF_000951045.1. Classification (NCBI taxonomy): domain Eukaryota; kingdom Metazoa; phylum Chordata; class Mammalia; order Primates; family Cercopithecidae; genus Mandrillus; species Mandrillus leucophaeus. The sequence goes on along the minus strand of NW_012110730.1, from coordinate 855,340 downwards.
ATGGGGGTTAATATCGAGATAAATAAGATATATAAAGAAATTCTATAACACAACAACAAAAAACAAACAACAGAATAACAAAGAACTCAACTGAAAAATGAGCAAAAATTTTGATTAGGCATTTCTCCAAAGAAGATATACAAATAATCAATAAGCACATAAAAAGAAGCTCAATATCCCTAAAATTAGGTAAAGGCAAATCAAAATCACAATGAGATATCACCTCAAATTCACTGGGATAGCTACTACAAAAACAAAAGAGAAACATATATGGGTAAAGATGTAGAGAAATTGAAACCTCATATACTGTTGCAAATATAAAATGATGCACCCTTTATGGAAAATAGTGTGGCAGTTCCTCAAAAATTTCAATATAGAATTACCATATAACCCAGCAATTCCACTTCTGGGTATATGCCCAAAATAATTAAAATGTGGGATTTAAAGGGATATTTGTACCTCATATTCACAAGTGCCATAAAGTGGGAACAAACCAAATGTCCACTGACAGATGAATGGCTAAACAAAATGTGATATATATATACATACAATGGAATATTTCTCAGCCTTAAAAAGGAAGGAAATTCTGACACATGTTACAATATGGATGAACCTTCATGACATTATGCTAAGTAAAATAAGTCAGGCACAAAATGAAAAATACTGTATTATTCCATTTATATGAAGTACTTAGAAAAATCAAACTCATGGTGATAGTAAGCAGAATGTTAGTTGCCAGGTTCTGGGGGACAGGGAAATGGGAAATCATTGTTTTTAATAGGTACAGAGTTTCAGTTTTGCAAAATGAAAAAATTTCTGTGGCTAGATGGTAGTAATGGCTGCACAACAACATGAATATACATAATGCTACTGAACTGTACTTTTAAAAATACTGTGAAAGGTATATTTTATGTTATGTATATCTTACAATTAAAAGTATAAAAAAGAAGACGTGAACTAAATATATAAAGATAAAAATTGTATGCACATGACGATTTAAATTATGTAGAATAAAAAAATTAAAATCCTAGGGAAAAAAATACACATATTAAGTCAATTTTTTTGAGGAGTAGAGTTGTGGTTAATTTTAAAAACTTTTCATTTATATACTTTCTAAGTAGTTTACAATAAAGGTACTTTTATAGTAACATAAACTTAAGGCCAGGCGTGATGGCTTACACCTGTTATCCCAGCACTTTGGGAGGCCAAGGTGGATGGATAACGAGGTTAGGAGTTCAAGACCAGCCTAACCAACATGGTGAAACCCCATCTTTACTAAAAATACAAAAATTAGCTGAGTGTGGTGGTGCGTGCCTGTAAGCCCAGCTACTCAAGAGGCTGAGGCAGGAGAATTGCTTGAACCCAGAAGGCGGAGGTTGCAGTGAGCTGAGATCGCACCACTGCACTCCAGCCTGGGTGACAGAGCGAGACACCCAGTCTAAAAAAGAAAAAAAAAAAAAAA
>NW_012110730.1:843267-853828 GCF_000951045.1 Mandrillus leucophaeus | reverse complement strand
AAAAAAAAAAAAAAACTTAAACAATTACACAACTAAAGGAATATACACTTAACAGAAAAATATTCAGTATAAGGCAGAAACCAAGGAATTAGTAACACTTACAGGGAGCTAAAGGTCAGTGAGAAAAACAATACAGACATTAACGTGAAATTGATGAGGTAACTAAAAACCAGTTTCTGTGCTTCAGCTACATATATAGAATCAACACATCATTCTGGTTTTAACAAGAATGCCAGACCTGTTAAAATCAGGTCCAGAGGGAATAAACCAAGGTCATTGACTTCACTTGGGTAGCGGCAGATAAGAAAACCTAAAACAGGCTGCACAAAAAATGTAACATTGTTTTCTTTCTCTTCATTTTATAAAAAGTCCATTCTTTCTTTTATCATCATGGAATTTCTAAGAAGTCACTAAAGCTGGTAAAAGTAGAACTGTAAATAGTAGTCTAGGAGTTCCAGCAGTAAGTCAGCAAAGTCATACTTATTATAGAATATGAAAGAAGCAACAAGAGAAAAATGATTCAATAAAAAAGAGGGAGCTGCAGCTGACGAATAGGAAGGTCAGATGAGACTCAGACAGTCTTCTTCAGGGATGTATAGATGACACCATTTAAATTGGGGTAGGAAAACAGATCAAATTACTTTTTTAATATTTGGGAAGCAATTTTACAGCAGCTTGAATAATAATAAATTTAACATTCCCCTCTGGATTTAAATTTAAATTCAAAGTCTTGCACCAAGCAGCAGAACTGACTGGCTCTGGCAATTTACCCTCAGAAGCCCTACCCCTAGAACATGACTCTGGTCAATTACGATGAATACATTCCTTTTTGTGGGGAGAGAAGAGTCAAAGAAGCACTTCCACATCTCTCAAATTATATCCTTATTATGTAGCAAGATTTTTTAAATGCTGAACATTTGACCCAGCAATTCTACTTCTAGGAATGCACACTAAAGAAATTCTGGCAAAAGTATGCAAAAGTAAAGGGACAAGTAATGTTCATTGCAGTATATTTTAGTAAAGACAAAAATTTGAAGTACCTGAATGTCCATTAACTTACTAGCAATATTATATAATCACTAAACAGAATCAATTATATATGTATAGGTCTAAAGTATGTTGTCAAGAGAAAAAAACCAAAAATTTCAAAATATACAATGTAATCACCTGTGCTTAAAAATGTATGTATATGTGTTTGTAAAGGTGTGTATAAACATCTACTTATCTGTGTATGACTGTATAGAAAGATAGTAATAATAACAGCTAACACTTATACACTTATATAGTCTTAGTAATCATTAGCAATAACAAATTATTAGCAATAACACACAAGAATGTAGATAGGGGCAAGAATGGGTGAGGAGAGACTATCCTTTTTAAATTTATAATCTTATACATTGATTTAAAAACTCTTTACAATTCTAAATTTTAAGTTAAAATTCTTTTAACTTATTTTAAATTCTGCTTTTCTTCTAATATGTCCTAATAATGTTCAGAAGTAAAGCTTAGAAGCCAAACCAATCACAAAATTAAGAAGCCACAAAGATCCATGTCATTCTAAAATACGCAATGTATAGGAACACAATAGACTCTCTTCTCCTCATGAAAAAAAAGTCTCCTGGTACGACAATGCTTATTTTTGTCAAACCTTATTTAAAACAATGCAGAATCTTCACCTAAAAGGCAAGCATAAATTAAACAGTAGTTCCATGTTTCTGTAGCAGAGCCATCCTGAAAAGCAGATCCTGGCCTGAGCTTGCTCACTAGTGCTCTAAAGAAAGGATACAACATAACTTACATTGTCCTTATGCTGACTACAGCTATCATAAGCCAAGTATAATCTGCAAAGAATGCCAATTTTCCAGACTTTGCCTTTGACTGGACTTAACACCTTTCTTAGTATCTTTCTTCTATGTGCATGAATTTGGTATCTTACCCGACTTTCCTGAGGAATACATGTATTCCTCAGGCTGCTGTCACCCAGTATTTCATGTTATTACATCAATGTTTTTATCACTTTAATAAAAGTTGAGATCATCATTGAGGCTGGAGCAATAGGAAAGTGGATCAAACCCATTTTCCTGTTAGGCTACTGTGCTTGCAGTCAGCATTTTACCCAGTCTGTGCTCCTCTATTCCCTTCTAGGTAGACCCAGGATGAGAATATGGAAATAAACACAAGACAGGTTTCTGAGAAGTTGGTTGCACTATTCAAGTACTATTAAGTCTGTCCTATGCCTTAGCATCTCACAGAAGACATATGTGCCAATAACTTTTGATAATGGTGCATTAACACAAAGAAATATAAAGAATCATGAGAGGTCACCTCAACAGTCACCAAGAGTCTCAGCATTCCCATTCTGGGAATACCAGGTTCCAAGGAGAACAGAGAAAACCTTAAGCATCTCTGAGACAAAAACTGAACTAGAAAGATCATCTTCTCTTGTTTACCTAACAAAGAGCATTCATTCCTGTTCTTCCTTCTCTCTGTTGCCTAGTTAACATGATTCAGTCTTCATATTCAGATCAGGTTTGACATCTCCAGCCAAGCTTTCCCTGAACTAGTCAATGTCCCAATTACAGGCTCTCAGAATATTATGTACTACCTTATCACAGCATATGTCAACATTACAATTACTCCTTTGCTTATGTGATTATTTTATTACGATTATGCCTGCATCCTCACTACCCTCTAACTTCCACAAGGGCAAGAACTGTGCTTGTAACCTTGTGGGCCCTCAAAAATAAATGAGTGAATAGAACATGCCAGTTCATCTCAGAGGCTGCTGACCTCCCTCATGCTCAACCACAGCATGCTTAGCTTCAACTAGTTTGTCAGTACATGGTGCACTCATCACTACCAAGGTAGAAAGGTTGGTTTTATCAATAATTTATGAAGTACAAATCATTGCAGCTTATGCAAGAAAGAAGATAAGGTCTTACAGGTTCCTGCTTCAGCTTCTCTAGTTAATCAGATATTCAGAGGTATGAGTCTGAAGAACAAAACAGGAAATTTGCTTGTTGGATAAATAACAGGTGATAGAGAACACTACTTGATCAAAGCAGGAAAGGCCATTCTTGGTGACAGTCTAGTAGTAATCCTAGCAGTTCAGTCCCAGGAAGTGTGTTTTGGCTGAGCTTCAGTGCCAGGAAATTTGACTCTTTGAAGGCCTTGGTACTAGACATAAGCTCAACATGCAGGGAGTATATTCTTTCAAATGAGATGTCCTTCATTAGTCATTGCCCCTAACATTGCCAGAAAAGTAAAGGTGATAAGGACCAATTTAACTTGTAATATCTTGGGAGATTTTATTGCCCCTATAAAGCAAATAGGCAATTCCATGAACCAAACCTATTTTTAAAAAGCATACATTGACAAATTATGTATCAGTTTTTTAAAAAAAACTTATACATTATCAACGTGTTACAACTCTTTCCAATTTCAGCCACCTTCCCTTCACTATAACAACTTGCATCCCATGAAAGCAGACAGCTACTAACAGCAGAAAGAGGAGTATCCCCAATTCAGACACTTCTACCTTCTTTTTGAAAGCCCTCTCAGCCTATGTACTTCTTTTAAAATAATTTTATCTTTTATTTTAGAAACAGGGGTACATATGCAGGTTTTGTTACGTGGGTATATTATATGATGCTGAGGTTTGGAGTACAGATCCCAACACCCAGGTAGTGAGCATAATACCCAATAGGGAATTTTTCAACCCATGCTCCTCTCTTTCCCTCCCCCATTTAGAAGTCCAAAATGTCTATGAAATGTATTTTCAAAAAGTATGTGGCCCAGTTATCACTACCAAGGCAACATGGTTCCCATCTTTATGTCCATGAGTATCCAATGTTTAGCTCCCACTTACAAGTGAGAATGTGCAATATTTGGTTTTCTGTTCCTATGCAACATTTTAAACTCTTGTACACTTAAATTAACCACAGATGGCTTTAAAATGGGAAAAATAAAGACTCCAAAGGAAACGTTTGCCAGCATGCAAATAAAAGTGGAATATATTTAAAAGTGATAAATATATCAGTTAATTCATGTGCCAGATAAAATAAATCAATAGTGCAAAGGAAAAGGCACTTCTAAATACAAAAAAAAAAAAACCTTCTTTCTTAATTTTGCTATAATAATAGCTTTGGGCTTCTGTATTTCAACAATTTCAATTTATCAAAATCCACATATTTTGAATTTTAGATAGGCTTTTTATTATAACTATTAATTACCTCTAATTACTATTTTCTTTCTTTCTTCGTTTTTTTTTTGGGGGGGGGGACTGAGTCTCCTCTGTCACCCAGGCTGGAGTGCAGTGGCATGATCTTGGCTCACTGCAACCTCCGACACCCGGGTTCAAGAAATTCTCCTGCCTCAGCCTTCCAAGTAGCTGGGACTACAGGCACCCACCACCAATGCCCAGCTAATTTTTGTATTTATAGTAGAGACGGGGTTTCACCATGTTGGCCAGGATGTTCTCCATCTCCTGACCTCGTGATCCACCCACCTTGGCCTCCCAAAGTGCTGGGATTACAGGTATGAACCACCATGCCTGACCTACTATTTAATTTTCTAACGAAGTTTTAATTTTATTTAATCTGATTCTGCCGCCTTATTTCCCAAAGCAATCTTTCTGCTATGTTGTTTTCAATATACAGAAGCTGATTTTTTTTTTCTAGAGTGCCCAAACATATTCCTATTCTTAAGCCTTCTCCCTTAGATAAATGCCTCTCAGTGGGCTTTAGACTTTAACAGTAGTATGGCTTTCTCTAGCTACAACTAACTAAATCCTTTGAGGTGAATGACTCAGAAACTCTTCTTACCTTGAGTTGTCTCCATTACAGGTATAATAATTGAACACAGCCATTTTAAAATAAAGCACACCCATATTTAAATAAGCAAAGCCCATGAGAATATTCTTGCGCACTGTTTATAAATCTAGAAATAAAGTAGCAGGGGCTACACTTCCGTTTAAAACAATGGCAGTGCACTGAAAGGAATGAGAGTGCCAGACGGTGGGTGGGAGGCTGCAGAGGAGATCAGATCAGTTTGCATCTGTCTTGAAGGACTTTAGCAGCTGATACCAAGGAACACGCTCTCCCTCCAGACAAATCTGTTTTGTTTTGTTTTAAATTTTGGGAGTTCCTGATTTGCAAAACAGATGGTATCAGATTTTTTTCAAGTTCCTTCTTTTTATCTAGAGCAAACATTCTCTGGGTACATGTGTCAGGGAACACCTAAGGGTGGTGGTGTATGTTAGCAAGATGGGATGAGGATAATGTGCAGCTTGAAAAAGTGTATGATACACCTTCTTAAGGAGGAAAGAAAAAGTGTATGATACACCTTCTTAAGGAGGCACAGCTTTAGGGAATGACTCATAACTTAAGGTGCATTTGGTCTAAGGAACAGGCTTTTTTGTGCAGAGGAGCAAAAAAAGGTAAGGAACACTGCTGTTGATAATTACGATTGTCTAATCAAGATGTTCACATAGGGAGACATTGTAAACATGCTATCCCCAAGTAGACGCCTTTCTCTGAGTTATCAGCACCATGAGTCATCCAGGCCAGAGCTCTGAGCACAATTGTAAAGAATGGCTTTGTTATAGTCACATCTCTTCTAATGGTGGTCATTTCAACCTACTGGGCATCTTTTCCTCTCCTGCTTGTATTTCCAAAGGCCCAGTGCTCCTGTATTGTACCCCTGAATGACTAGATTTTTAACCACATCTCCTACCTAGGCTTATCTTTCCCAACACAGCACCTCATGTGTTGACTTTATCTTACTCCTCCATCACAGAGACACTTACCTTCTCAATGTCTCGCACTCATTGGTTGCCTCAGGAGAAAATAAATAATTCAGTGTAAATGTAAATGACTGGTTATGGCTTAAGGTTTTATAACTACACAGTAATAATTTTGTTTATGCCTATGTATTCTATGTGAGTGAGCTGAAATAGACTGATATTCTAAGATAAAATTGATTTGAACTATGATAGTTAACAATGATGAGGTGAGTGAATTCTTGAGCAGATATATGTTAACACAGGATGTAAAATTTTAAGTTGGAGTTATAGCAATAATATTTAGGGAAACAAAAAGGATGTAAAGAGGTTTTCTGAGCAAGAGAAGCATAGATGATTATCTGCTGCAGAGCTGAACGACATGTTTCATAGCCCATAGTGAGCCAAGTATTGACTTCTGGTACATTTGTTCCAACACTCACCCCTAGTAGCCACTTGTGGCAGTATCTATCCACCTAAGAGATCACAAACCAGTGTAGTATGTGTAATGCTTATTGTGTCAAGTCCTCTGGGCTCGTCTCTTTCTAGCTGCATGTCCTTGGGCAATTATTCATCATCATTCTGTTTTAGTTTCTTCATCTGTAAAATTACAGTTGACACTATCTACCACAAATTTTTTTTATTATGATTAAGTGTATTAGTAAAGATAAAACACTAAGTACCATATCTAGCACATAGTAAGCACTGAATAAATGTTAGCCATTATTATTGTAGCACTGACAATTATTTTCAATATGTATATCTTTATCTCTCCTTAATCTTTTCAAATTCAATTCTATTGTTACCTTAATTTTTATTCATATCCTAAGTATAAATGAACATTTTTCACATGCTGCATTAGACATTTATTATTTTTATATTGGAAATTATTGTTTTCCCCTACTCATTTTTCCTATGTGATTTTTTTTCTTGCTGACTTGTAGATATTTCCCCAAGGTTGATATTGCCTTTGAGATTTTTGAAATTATTTTTAAAAGGATATTCCCCTTTAAAAATTCAAATAACACATTTTTCAGACATGAAAGTTATATGAAGTATATTTCAAGACACCAAGATCTTATGGTTATTTTAAACATGAAGAAACTAAAGGCCAAAATCTTATAGACATAAAATAAAATCTGGAATAAATACATACATATAGATGCATACCTATACTTCATGAGGCTTTTGTTAGCAGTGCTTCCAACTACTTTCTGTAGCACTCCTACAAACAAAGTATTTCAAGTACCTCTCAATTATGAGATGTTAGAAATGTATTAATATAACATCACACTGCCCTTTCTTTCCCAGCTCACTGCAGCTGGGTCTTCTTCAACAAGACTCCTCTACACATAAAATGCACCACGTCCAGCTACATTTACAAAGCAAGAACATCCAGAGAAATTACACGCTCTATAAAGAACAGAGCCAAGGCATTTCTGTTTGTTTCACAGGAGGTATTTATTTTTTAAAGTTAGAACAGAAATGTTGACAGCCTCAATGTATACAATGCTGAAAGGACTTTATCTTAAGTCAAAGAACATCCATTAAGCTAATGTACCCATCAAAGCTAAGTCTCAAGTAAAGTTTAAGTAAGGTTTTGAAGAATCTGGTTAGATGTTCACTAAAGTCTTGTCATTATTTTTACTGTTTCTCAATAAAATGTAAGACATTTTGATATCACACACACAAAAAGCAAGCTCCAACAGAATCATTTATGTCCAACTGCTAGTAGTCATCTGTCAACAAAAAGATACTTAAATGTCCTTAATACTTTTTTATAACTTCATTCAGTAACAGTCCTTGCTGTTGAATCAAGTATTTAATGATTGTCTACTATGTGCCAGGACTGGAAACACACAAATGAACACAGTACTTCTATCTTATCAATCATGGAATTTAGGGACCAGTGGAAATGACAGCACAGTAAGAGAAGTTATGGGGAGCTCCTAAAGACCTTCCTGGAAGAAGTGATCTCCAAGCTAAGATCTTAAACATAATGAACATACTTAAGAGAAATAAATTCCAAGCATAGAAAAATGCAATAGAAACATGTAGAGAAGAAATAGTAAAGTTTTAGAGGGATAGAAAATACTATACCATTGGTGGGTAGCAAGAGATAAGCAAGAAATTATATTAAAGGGCTCAGGTAAAAGATCTAGCTTTAGATGTTCATTGAAGCTGCAGGATAAATTGAGATCTACCAAAGAAGAAAAAAAGTATAAAGTAAGAACAGACAAGTGACCCTGCACCAAGATGCCCGAATAGGAACAGCTGCAGCCTACAGCTCCCAGTGTAAGCGACACAGAAGACAGGTGATTTCTGCATTTCCAACTGAGGTACCGGGTTCATCTCACTGGGGTGTGTTGGACACTGGGTGCAGGACAGTGGGTGCAGCCCAACGACTGAGAGTCGAAGCAGGGCGAGGCATCCCCTCACCCAGGAAGCACAAGGGGGAAGGGAATTCCCTTTCCTAGCCAACGGAAGCCATGACACACAACACCTGGAAAATCGGGTCACTCCCACCCTAATACCGCACTGTACCAAGGGTCTTAGCAAACGGCACACCAGGAGACTATATCCCATGCCTGGCTCGAAGGGTCCCACACCCATGGAGCCTCCCTCATTGCTAGCACAGCAGTCTGAGATCTAACTGCAAGGCAGCAGTGAGGCTGGGGGAGTGGCACCCGCCATTGCTGAGACTTAAGTAGGTAAACAAAGCAGCCGGGAAGCTTGAATTGGGTGGAGCCCACCGCAGCTCAAGGAGGCCTGCCGGCCTATGTAGACTCCACCTCTGGGGACAGGGCATAGCCAAATAAAAGGCAGCAGAAACCTCTGCAGATGTAAATGTCCCTGTCTGACAGCTATGAAGAGAGTAGTGATTTTCCCAGCATGGAGTTTGAGATCTGAGAACGGACAGACTGTCTGCTCACATGGTCCTTGACACCCAAGCAGCCTAACTGGGAGATATCCCCCACTAGGGGCAGACTGATACCTCACACCTCACACAGTCAGGTACACCTCTGAGACAAAGCTTACAGAGGAACGATCAGAGAGCAACATTTGTTGTTCAGCAATATTCACTCTTCTGCAGCCTCCACTGCTGATGCCCAGGCAAACAGGGTCTGGAGTGGACCTCGAGCAAACTCCAACAGACCTGAAGCTGCAGGTCCTGACTGTTAGAAGTAAAAATAACAAACAGAAAGAACATCCCCACCAAAAACCCATCTGTATGTCACCATCATCAAAGACCAAAGGTAGATAAAACCACAAAGATGGGGGAAAAGCAGTATAGAAAAGCTGGAAATTCTAAAAATCAGAGTGCCTCTCCCATTCCAAAGGAACGCAGCTCCTCACCAGCAATGGAACAAAGCTGGATGGAGAATAACTTTGATGAATTGAGAGAAGACGACGTCAGACAACCAAACTTCTCTGAGCTAAAGGAGGAATTATGAACCCAGTGCAAAGAAATTAAAATCTTGAAAAAAGATTTGAAGTATGGCTAACTAGAATAACCAATGCAGAGAAGTCCTTAAACGACCCACTAGAGATGAAAACCATGACACGAGAACTACGTGACAAACGCACAAGCCTCAGTAATCAACTCGGTCAACTGGAATAAAGGGTATCAGTGATTGAAGATCAAATGAATGAAATGAAGCAAGAAGAGTAGTTTAGAGAAAAAACAGTAAAAAGAAATGAACAAAGCCTCCAAAACATACAGGACAATGTGAAAAGACCAAATATATACATCTGATTGGTGTACCTGAAAATGACAGGGAGAATGGAACCAAGTTGGAAAAACTCTGCAGGATATTATCCAGGAGAATTTCCCCAACCTAGCAAGGCAGGCCAACATTCAAATTCAGGAAATACAGAGAACGCCACAAAGATACTCCTCAAGAAGAGCAATTCCAAGACACATAATTGTCAGATTCACTTTGAAATGAAGGCAAAAATATTAAGGGCAGCCAGAGAGAAAGGCCGGGTTATCCACAAAGGGAAACCCATCAGACTAACAGTGGATCTCTTGGCAGAAACTCTACAAGCCAGCAGAGAGTAGGGCCAATATTCAACATTCTTGAAGAAAAGAATTTTCAACCCAGAATTTCATATCCAGCCAAACTAAGTTTCATCAGTGAAGGAGAAATAAAATCCTTTACAGACAAGCAAATGCTGAGAGACTTTGTCACCACCAGGCTTGCCCTACAAGAGCTCCTGAATAAAGCACTAAACATGGGAAGGAACAACCAGTACCAGTCACTGCAAAAACATGCCAAAGTGTAAAGACCATCAATGCTAGGAAGAAACTGCATCAACTAACAAGCAAAATAAACAGCTAACGTCATAATGACAGGATCAAGTTCACATATAACAATATTAACCTTAAATGTAAATGGACTAAATGGTCCAATTAAAAGACACAGATGGGCAAGTTGGATAAAGAGTCAAGACCCATCAGTTTGCTGTATCCAGGAGGCCCATCTCACGTACAGAGACACACGTAGGCTCAAAATAAAGGGATGGAAGAAAATCTTCCAAGCAAATGGAAAACAAAAAAAGGCAGGGATTGCAATCCTAGTCTCTGATAAAACAGACTTAAACAAACAAAAATCAAAAGAGACAAAGAAGGCCATTACATAATGGTAAAGGGATCAATTCAACAAGAAGAGCTAACTATCCTAAATATATATGCAGCCAATACAGGAGCACCTAGATTTATAAAGCAAGTCCTTAGAGACTTACAAAGAGACTTAGACTCCCACACAATAATAATGGGAG
>NW_012110730.1:802793-841682 GCF_000951045.1 Mandrillus leucophaeus | reverse complement strand
ATCAACATGGCACATGTGTACATATGTAACAAACCTGCACATTGTGCACATGTACCCTAGAACTTAAAGTATAATTTAAAAAAAGAAGAAGAAGAAGAGACAAGGGCCCAGGACAGTACTCATGGAGAGCAGATTTTAAGTAACCAGCAGAGGAAAATATATTCACAAAGAAGGCTGAGAAAAGGGAAGAAGGCAGGGAGGAAGGGAGCCAGGGGAGGACAGAGACAGAGGAAAACTAGAAGAGTATGATGTCCCCAAATACAAGGAAAGATGGGGAGCTATTCTTCAATGGGTTCAGATTTCATTTGGAATGATGAAAAACTTTGAAAATAGATAATGGTGATGGTTGAGCAATACTGTGAACATAATTATTGACATGGAAGTGTATATTAAAAATTGTTAAAATGGCTAATGTTATGTTATATATGTCACTTTTAATTGAAAATAGCAACATAAAATACAAGAATCAAGTACTTCAAGAAGGAGGATGTAGTCAAATACTGTTTGCTCTTCAAAGTTCTAGGATTTAATTGGTGGTACTAGTAAGTGTTTCTGAGAAGAAGGAGGAGAGAAGAGGGGCCAGGATGCAGTGGGCTGAAAAATATTATACACAGGAAAGTGAGATTGGCAAATGTAGACACATCTTTAAAGAGCCTTGCCTGGTAAGAGCAGTGGACAGATAAGGTGGCAGCTGGAGGGAACCCTGGAGTAGAAAGACATATTACTTTTTTAAGATGGCAGTAATTGAGCATGTTAACATGCTAATGGTAAAAAGTCAATAGAAAAAGATAGGTTAAAGATACTGAGAAATAAAGTCTGACAAGGACAATCAAGGAATTTAAAGAGAAAATGGATGTCTGGAGAAAACATTTAGCACAAGCAGCACTACTCAAACACAGCAGGGATCTAAGGAACAGAGTAGTCCAAGGCAAAGTGGTGAAAGGGTGGGGGTGGCACTGAGTGGAAAAGAATTAAGCCTGTTAACATCAGCCTCTTACATTGGAGGGATTAGTCAACTCAGTTTATGAGTCAGTTATGCAATCTTACACCATACACATTAATACAGTTTGGCTCTGTGTCCCCACCCAAATCTCATCTCAAATTGAAATCCCCATGTGTAGAGGGAGGGACCTGGCAGGAGGTGACTGGGTCATGTAGTAGTTTCCCTCACACTGTTCTCATGATAGTGAGTGAGTTCTCATGAGACCCAATGGTTTAAAAGTACGTGGCAGTGCCCCTCACCTCCTGCTACCATGTAAGACATTCCTGCTTCCTCATTCCACCATGACTGTAAGTTTCTTGAGGCCTCCCCAGACATATGGAACTGTGAGTCAATTGAACTACTTTTCTTTATAAATTACACAGTCACAGATAGTTTTTATAGCAGTGTGAAAGTGGACTAATACAGAAAATCAGTAATGCAGAGAGTGGCGTGTTGCTATAAAGATAACCTGAAAATGTTGAAGTGACTTTGGAATGGGTAATGAACAGAAGTTGGAACAGTTTGGAAGTCACAGAAGAAGACAGGAAGATTTGGGAAAGTTTGGAACTTTCTATAGATTTGTTAAATGGTTTTGACCAAAATGTTGATATGAACAATGAATTCAAGGCTCAAGTGGTCTTAGGTAGAAATGAGGAACTTATTGAAAACTAGAGCAAAAGTCACTCTTGCTATGCTTTAGCAAAGAGGCTCCTAGTTATACAACCAGTAAGCTAGTTGGCTGGCTGTGTCCTAGAGATTTTGCCCATTCCCTGGAGATCTGTGGAACTTTGAACACGAGAAAGATGATTTAGGGTATACAGCAGAAGAAACTTCTAAGCAGTAAAGCATTCTGAGTGATTTTTCTGAAAGTGTACAGTCATATGTATTCACAAAGAGATGTTCTGAAGTTGGAACTTCTGTTTGAAAGGGAAGCAGAGCATAAAAGTTTGTAAAATTTGCAGCCTGACCATGTGGTAGAAAAGAAAAATCCATTTTCTGGAGAGAAATTCAAGCCAGCTGCAGAAATTTGCATAAGTAACAAGGAGGCAAATGTTAGGGGGAAATGTCTCCAGGGCATTTCAGAGATCTTCAAGGCAGCTCCTCTCATCACAGGCCCAGAGGCCTAGGAGGGAAAAATGGTTTTGTGTGCCAGGCCTAGAGCCCTGCTGTTTGGTGCAGCCTTGGGACATGGAGCCCTGCATCCCAGCTGCTCCAGTTCCAGCCATGGCTAAAAGGGGCCAAGGCACAGCTTGGGTCATTGCTTCAAACAGTGCAAGCCCCATGCCTTTGTGGCTTCCATGTGGTGTTGGGTCTGCAGGTTTGCAGAAGACAAGAGTTGAACTTTGGAAACCACCACCAAATTTCAGAGGATGTACGGAAATGCCTGGATGTCCTGGCAGAAGTCTGCTGCAGGGGCGGAGTCCCCCTGGAGAACCTCTACTAGGGCAATGCAGAAGGAAAACGTGGAATTGGAGCCCCTACATGGAGTCCCAATGGGGAACTGCATAGTGGAGCTGTGAGAAAAGCGCTACCATCCTCCAGATCCCAGAATGGTAGATCCACCAACAGCTTGCACTGTGCACATGGAAAAGCCACAGGCACTCAACACCAGCCTGTGAAGGCAGCCATGGGGGCTATATCCTGAAGAGCCACAGGAATGGAGCTTCTCAAGGCCCTGGGAGCCCACTCTTTGCATCACTGTGCCCTCGAAATAAGACACAGAGTCAAAGGAGATTATTTTGGAACTTTAAGATTTAATGACTGCCTTGTTGGGTTTCAGATTTGCAGGGGGCTGTAACCCCTTTGTTTTGGCCAATCTCCCATTTGGAACAGAAACATTTACTCATTGTATCTTGGAAGCAACTAACTTGTTTTTTATTTTACAGGCTCATAGACACAAGGGTCTTGCCTTGTCTCAGATGAGAATTTGAACTTGGACTTTTAAGTTAAGGCTGGAATGATTTAAGACTTTGGGGGACTTCTGGGAAGGCATGATTGGTTTGGAAACCTGAAAAGGACATGAGATTTGGGAAGGGCCAGGGTTGGAATGGTATGGTTTGACTCTGTGTCTCTAACAAAATCTCATCTCAAATTTTAATCCCCACATGTTGAGGGAAGGATCTGGTGGAAGGTAACTGGATCATGTGCATGGTTTCTCCCATACTGTTCTTGTGATAGTGAGTAAGTTCTCACAAGATCTGATGGTTTAAAAGTACATGGTGACCCCTGCTTTCCTTCTGTCAGATAAAAAGTGCCTGCTTCCGCTTCACCTTCCGTCATGATGGTAAGTTTCCTGAGGCCTCCCCAGCCATGTGGAACTGCAAGCCAATTAAACCACTTTTCTTTATAAGTTACCCAGTCTCAGGTAGTTCTTTATAGCAGTGTGAAAGTGGACAATACACACATTGATATGTCTCTGGAACTTTCCTTTACTATAGTATATTCTTAGATAAAACTCTTGCTTCTCTGACTTACATTTGAGAGGAATAGCAGAGAAAAATTCTTCAGAAAGAAAACCACTGATTCTAAAACATGAACTAGCTAACAGCCTAGTTTATCACCTACCTTTATCTCAGATAAATGGTTGCCTCATTCATTTTTAAAGGATCCTAAAATAAGATTCATCAGTCCTATTAGTCTATCCCATGGCTTAATCATCCATAAAGACAAGACCCTTCTTTATCAAACAGAACTCTCTAGGTGAAATTTTATTCTCTATTTTCTCTTACTCTAGTCTGTACAGTGGGATAGTGGGATATTGAGGGCAATTGCTAAATGCACCTCAGTCATTGATTTATTAGATGAAATAAACCCAAACTCTCAGCTCTTACTCCCAGACTTTACCCTATTTTTCAACTCTTTTCCCAGGTTTGTTCCGATTTCTCAACATTACTCTTACTGATCAATATCTCTGTTTATTTCTGTTTTTCTTCCTATTTTCCTTAAACATCTGTCAAAGTCAATGTTTGATGCTGTTTTAATCAACCTTTAAATAATTGCTAACTATTGTGAATAATGTTGCAGTAAACATAGGGGTACAGATACCACTTCAACATACTTATTTCATTTCCTTTGTATATGTACTTAGTAGTGAGATTGCTGGATCATATGATAGTTCTATTTTTAATTATTTGAGAAACTTCCATACTGTTTTCCATAACAGATGTATTAATTTACATGCCTACTAGCAGTATGTAAGGGTTCTCTTTTCTTCACATCCTGACCAATACTTGTTATCTTTTGGTATTTTTTCAGTAGCTACTCTGAATGGAATAAGGTGATGTTCCATTTTAGTTTCAATTTGCATTTCCCTGATGACTAATGATGTTGAGTATCTTTTATACATCTGTTTGTCATTTATATGTCTTGTTTTGAGAAACTTCTATTCAGATCATTTTGTCGTTGTTGAGTTGTTTGAGTTCCTTACATATTTGAATACTAACCCTTTATCAGATGTATAGTTTGCAAACATAATCTGCCATTCCGTAGATTGTCTCTTCACTCTGTTGTTTGCTTCCTTTGCTATGCAGAAGCTTTTGTAGTTTGATATAACTCTGTTTTTCTATATTTTGTCTATATGTAGCTCATGCTTTTGAGGTCTTATCCAAAAATTACTTGCCTAGACCAACATCATAAGCTTTTCCTTTATGTTTTCTTCTAGCAATATTCATAATAACTATGACATGGAATCAACCTAAATGTCCATCAGTGGTTATGGATAAAGAAAATGTGGTATTGTGCACAATGGAATACTATTCAGCCATTAAAAACATGAAATCCTGTTGTTTGTAGCAACACAGATAAACCTGGAGGACACTATGTTAAGTGAACTTAACGTAAAATTGTTAAGTGAAATAGGTCAGGCACATAATGAGAAATGCCACATGATCTCACTCATATGTGGAATCTAAAATGTTGTCGCCAGAGAAACAGAGAGTAGAATAGTGGTTACCAGAGGATGAAAAAGGTGAGGGATGGGAGTATGGTGACAGGTCGTCAACAGGTACAAAGCTACAGTTAGGAGGAATAAGTTTTGGTATCTGTTGCATAGTAGAATGAAGAGAGTTAATAATAACGTATTGTATATTTCAAAAGAGCTAGAAGATAGGTTTTTGAATACTCTCATAACAAAGAAATGATCAACGTTCAAGGCAATGGATACGTCAATTACCTTGATTTGATCATTACATAATGTTTACATGTATCAAAACATCATAGTGTACCCCATAAATATGTACCATTTTTATGTGTTAACCACACATTTTCAAAATAAAATATTTATCATAAAAAAAGTGCTGCTAAGGAAGATTCGCAACCAGTTCCTCACTTCTGTAATTTAAAACTGATTTCTCACTGAATTTCTTCTCTTGACTAGTCCTGTAGCCTGTGTCTCTTTCTCAGGTTCCAGCTTTATAACCTATTATGAATCTAACTGTTTATTCAAAAAATATTTACTGAGATCATTCTATGTTCCAGAAACCAAGACAGGCATTGGCTTTACAAAAGAAAGAAATACAGATATAGATTCTGCCCTACAGTTTAGGAAAGTAGTCAAACCAAATAATCATATAAATACATGTAAAATTGTAACTTTAGTAAGTGGGGTGAAGTAGAGTGTTGATAGTATGAGAACAGAAAGTAAGTGAATTTGACCTAGTTATTGATGTTAAAAAAAAAAAAAAAAAAGAGGTAGTAACTGTGCTTAGGCCTAAAAGAGAAGTAGGAAGTAACCAGATAAACGAGTCCATAGGAGGGAGAAAGAGCTTGATGGGGTAGAAATCGGCATTTGAAGATGCCTTTGGAGAAACAGAGTGTGAGGCAAGAGGGACTGAGAGGGGCCAGTAGGTGGGAAAAGGAAGACTGAGTAACAGTGCTGTGTGGAATTAGGATAAAGGTGCAGAAGGGTTTTGTTAAGGCTCGTGATCTTTGAAATGAGCACTATGGTCACAGTGTTTAGTGTCAGTTGGAGGGTGACTGAAACATAAATATTGACTACTGGTCAGGAAGCAATTGTAGTGGCCTAGGATCACTTAGTGAGCTTAGTATTTTAAAGTAAGATGAGTTCAAGAGGTAAAAATACTTGTCCTTTTGTCACTGGCTTATTTCACTTAGCACACTTTTATGAGCTACCTAAAGTATTCAAATTCATAGAGATAGAAAGTGGAATGATGGTTTTCTAGGGCCAAGAGGAGGGGGAATGGAAAGTTAGTATTTAATAGGTACAGAGTTTTAGCTGAGGAAGATGAAAAAGTTCTGGAGATAGATGGTAGTGATATTTGCAAAACACTGTGAATGTACTTAATGCCATGCAACTGTAGACTTAAAAATATCTAAGTGGTAAATTTTATGTCATATATATTTGACTACACTTTAAAGAAAATATAACCAAATTTTGGGAAAAAGTTTTTTACACCAAAATAGAACATATTTAATTCAAATTCAAACATGACAATTTTGTGCCAACATCATTTAAAGAGGAAAGATTAGTTCACAATAGCCAAAAAGAGGAAACAACCCATGTGTTAATCAAACTTCTAAGTAATAAAGATAAAATAACATTTTAAAAGACACCAGAGTTGGCTTGGCACAGTGCTCATGCCTGTAATCCCAACACTTTGGAAGACTGAAGCAGAAGGATCACTAGAGCCCAAGAGTTCAAGACCAGCCCGGGCAACATAGTGAGACCTCGTCTCTACAAAAAAATGAAAAATTAGCCAGATGTGGTGGCATATGCCTGTGGTCCCAGCTACTCAGGAGGCTAAAATAAGGAGAATGCTTGAGCCTGGGAAGTTAAGGCTACAGTAGTAACCTGTGAGCATACCACCGTATTCCAGCCTGGGCAACAGAGCAAGATCCTGTTTCCATTTAAAAAAAAAAAGGAGAAGAAAAGAAGCTGCCAGATAAATAAAAGAAATATATAAGGTCTAAAATATAGTTACCATAAGAAATTAAGCTGACTTCTTGGCTGAAATTATAGAAGTCAGAAGACAATGGAATGACGTATTTTTACCTTGTTCATATTAATGTTTATTTGCTTTTGAATTTTAAAGATAATATACATACATGGCGGAAAATTTTTTATTTTTATTTTTATTTTTTAGCAACCTCAGGATTTCATGGTAGTAGCAATGAAGCATGGATCCTGGACAGTGTTAATTGTATCTGTCACTATTAGCCTCTCCTCTTCAGCTGTTGTTATCCTTTTGTTATTATTAAAGTGCCTGTGTGATCTGACAAACTTGTTTACCAAACCCTGCAGAATGTGGGTAGAGGTAGAATTTTTTACTGCAATACTAAAAATAATGAATGTTTCACACTTATTAATACAAAATATTCACTTCCATAGAATTTTAGAGACTGGAAGGCCTTTAGCAATCATCTATTTCCCCCTTTCCTTTTATTTTATAAATTATTAAATCAACTTTAAACTCTGTAAAGTATATTTTGGACATTTTTAAACTATGAAAACTTACAACCTACTTTCATTTTCTGTTTGTTCTAGTCTTTTAGCACATTTTTAATCACAGTATATATATATTACAGTATATATATACACTGTGATTTTATATTTATATATAAAATTTTTTTTGAGATGGAGTCTTGCTCTGTTACCCAGGCTGGAGATCAGTGGCACCATCTTGGCTCACTGCAACCTCTGCCTCCTGGGTTCAAGCAATTCTCTGCCTCAGCCTCCTGAGTAGCTGGGATTATAGGAGCCCACTCCATGGCTGGCTAATTTTTTTGTATTTTTAGTAGAGACAGGGTTTCACCATTTTGGCAAGGCTGGTCTTGAACTCCTGACCTTGTGATCTGCCCACCTCAGCCTCCCAAAGTGCTGGGATTACAGGCGTGAGCCACCACACCCAGCTGAATATATATCTATTTGGGTACATGTGCACGTTTGTTACATAGGTAAATTACCTGTCATGGGGTTTTGGTACAGATTATTTTGTCAGCCAGGTAACAAGCATAGTACCCAATATGTAGATTTTCAATTCTTTCCCTCCTCCTACTCTCTACCCTCAAGTAGGCCCCAGTGTCTCTTTTTCCTTTCTTTATGTCTATGTGTAGTCAATGATCAGCTCCCACTTACAAATGATAACATGTGGTATTTGGTTTTCTGTTCCTGCATTAGTTTGCTAAGGATAATAGCCTCCAGCTCCATCCATGTTGCTGTAAAAGACATAATCTCATTCTTTTTAATGGATGCATAGTATTCCATGGTGTATAGGTACATAGTTTCTTTCCAGTCTACCACTGATGGGCATTTAGGTTGATTCCATGTCTTTGCTATTGTGAATATTGCTGTGATGAACATACACATACATGTGTCTCTATGGTAGAATGATTTACATAACTTTGGGTATATAGCTATGGAATTAGGTATTTAAGCTGCTAAAAGAAAATGTCTAACAATCTAGAATCCTATACCCAGAGAAAATTCCCCTCCCATAAAGATGCCACATAAAGATGGCAAAAATGTTTCAGACAGACAAAAACCAAAAGAAATTATTTTCCTCATATCCACTCTAAAAGGAATACTAAAAGAAATTATTTAGGCATAAGGAAGATAACCCCAGACAGAAACACTAAAATGCAGGAACAAATAAAGAGCACAGGAAAGGTAACTGGAAAAATACCAGTAACTTTACAATGCAATAACTGTGAGGTACTAAATATATGTAGACTAATATGTCTAAAAATAACACAAAAGCAGTCTTAAGGAAACCCCTATCTGAACCCCACAGTAAGTCATCCTTGATCACGTTACTTTTCGTATTTTTTAATTGCTTTTACCAATACCAGGAATCATGTTTAATCTCTCTAAACTAT
Organism: Mandrillus leucophaeus; assembly: GCF_000951045.1. NCBI lineage: Eukaryota > Metazoa > Chordata > Mammalia > Primates > Cercopithecidae > Mandrillus > Mandrillus leucophaeus. The sequence continues at coordinate 832,867 of NW_012110730.1, read as the reverse complement.
ATATATAAACTCAATAAAAGCAGACACAGTAATTTATCTGGGTTGGGGGAAATTATTTTAGGAAGTATGTTAATATGTCCTCTGGTTTTTTTCATATGCAAACTCTCCTCCATTAATTTTGAGGCATAGAATACTTGGGAAATGATTTGAATTACTATAGCAGAAATGCAATGAAAGGGAAAAAAAGATTCAGATTGTTTTCCTCCAAAATAAGTTTCTGAGGCTAGAGTGACACAATAATTTTAAAAGCCATGCTTTTTTCAGGGTGAAAAAAGTTTTCTAATTTTCAGAAGCAAATTCTTATATACCAAGAATAAAGCTTTGAGATCTAACAGAATTTTATATCAAGCCATAGCTGAAGAGAATACAGGATATGACAAGAAGAAGGCTCCCATTTGTCATGGGAGAAGTAGAGAGCACTTCTTATTAGAGGAAGGAGCCAGTTTGACAGAGACAAATCTAGATGAAGATGATGTCTGGCACTCTCAGACAAAGAAAGTGGATCAAGAAGATAGAAATCTCAGATTGAGAAAGAATCCAAAACCAGAGGAAGTCTTAGCCCCACTTGTCATTGGTAACAACAGAAAGATAGCACAGTAGAGGAGAAAGGAAAATGGTGCCCTCAAGCCTCTATTGGCTTCCATGTTAAAGTAGAAGTAACTTAGATATTCCAGAGTACTCCAAAGGGAAGAAACAGAGGAGCACAAAGAAAGTGGCTGAGACTGAAGGCGAGTGAGGGCTGAGAGCTTGCTAAGGTTGAAATGTCCACATAACAGGGGTGCAGAAGTCATAATTCAAAGGGGTCATGCTCTAAAAGAGTCATAATTAGGCCTCAGAGGATGCCAAGCCCCAGTGAGAACTGAGATAATGCCTCTTCAGCAAGAGGAGATACTTGAGTTCCTAAACCATGATCATCACACTCTCCCTATGCCAAGACAAAATACTACATATTGCATCCACAACACATGAAGTGAGGACAGAATTCAATTCCCAGAAACCAGGGAAGAAAAGCTGAGGTCAACAGGAGTCAACAAAGAACACCCGTTTAGACCAGACTCCCTCCACACTCCATTTCAGGAGGTTAAATACACTTTTCCTGTGCCCAGATGCTTTGTGGCAAGAAATAAAAGAGAAGGGATGGGGATGGAGAAAAGCTTTGAAAAGCTGATCAAGTATCCAAAAGAGACTGAACTGAAAGCAGTGGCAACCTTTAAATGGCAAATTCATTCCCACCTTCCACTGCTGCCAGTAGAGAGCACGGTGTTTCAGAGCAAGAATAAACTTATTTTATAATTTAAACAAATTGCCTTTTTATATGTTTACTTGTTGACATATCTGGGTGGGCCGCACTATATCTGTTCTTGTTTATTGATATTTCCCCCACAACGCATCAAAGGCCAGGTGTTTAATAGTGTTAAATAGATATTTGATGAATGAGTGAATAGTATGCTCCTGTCCCACTATTCATCAGAACTCACTTCATGTGTCACTCCCTCCAGAAAGTCACTCTGACCCTTTTGTCTCCTTTCCTGGCTGGGGTTAGCCCCCACTTCTCCAGGTCTTTATGGCATACTGTGCACACCATGAATATGCCATGTGTCTCCCTATAGGATAATTATGCTCTTGCTCCCCTAGACTGTGAACTTTTTATTGTGACATTTGTCTTTGTCTCCCCCCTACATGTCAGAAAAATAATTTTTGTTGAATTAATTCATTAAATCATGAATGAACTGATTGTTCTTAAAGCAACAGGCTCAGGAGATGAACAAGCATAGCCAAAATAAAAGCAGAATGAGGAACTGAACAGTAACCAAGACTGGAGAGAGTACTATTCATTGTATGTTCCTAACACACTAAGTTTATCATAGCCTTATCTCAGCCCTGGGAAGTGGACCATCTCCAGAGCATTGTTAAGTCTTTTGGAATTCTGGGGAATTGGGAGTTTCACATTTCACAATGTGGAAAAGAGGCCAAACATAGTCTCAGAACCCAGGAAACTAAATCACCTAAAAAACTGCGTGATTCCTACCCATGTACACATATCTAAAGGGGCAAGGTCAGCTCACAAAATAATAATCATTCTACAGCCACCTCATACTTAGCAACCTTCCTCCTTCCTTGGTATGGGTGAAGTAAACAGACATTCCTTTGAAAAGGAAAAAAAATGTGTCAAAATCTACCTTCTCTTCTACATTTCTTGTCTTTCACTCATTATTTTAAAATCCTGACATTTATTGTTAATCAGTTTTATCCAGTATGAGATCCATATGACTAAGCTCTTATCCAAGCCAACTTGTATTAATTTGGCAAGTATTACTTCACCAAGCATGTGCTGAGCAAAATCTAAATATATCAGCCAAGAAGATAAGTATCCATGGCTCTTTAGCTATAAAAGACGTGCAACTATGATTTCATTTGGGAGTGAGGAGACTCTTAATAAAACTGTATTCAGGTTTCTATTGCTGTTTGAAGACTGAAACATTTTGAATTGTGATTTTTTTCCAAAGCCCAACACCGCCATGTTTTTCAGATGAGCGGTTCCCAAAAGCTCCTTCTTACTTGCTTATAAATGTAATACTGTCTTTGTTTTACCCTCGATCTGCTGCCTTCCTGAGTTTCTTTCTGCTGCATTCATTCTCTGTGAGTTCCTGAGAATAACACACTTGATTTATATACTTACCATTCAGTGTCTGGACAAGGTATATGATGATGGATGTTCCTATGACTTCCTTAACTCTCCTTAATTTTTCTTACTTTGCACCAGATTTTATGCAGTCTTGTGGCATTTGCACTGTGGGGATGGTGAGAATATACATATTTGCTATGGAAAGCTCCTCCCACAGATGTCCTCTGTGAATCCACTAAGTAGAAGCTCATGTTCTCTCTCAGAAAAACCATCTCAGATGCCAGGGAGGCACTGTGAAATATTTGTCATTGCCTCCCAAGTTCTTCCTGTTCAACTAAGAAATGCATGCGTGTACAATGCTTTGCATTTGCTGGAGTGTCACAAAAGCTGGAGAACAGAAGGGAAGCTCTTAAACTACATATTCCCTTGGCTCATTTGCTAAGAAGGGAAACATAGACAGAAACAACGGCCCTTCGTGTTTCTCACACTCCCTTGTGCAGACTGATCTTATGAGTCTTCGGATTCTCCCTGCTGTTGCTTTGGCTCTCATCAAGCCCAACATTCTCCCTTGTGGAGGCATCTTTAATGACTCGTCAGCAGTACAAGCATGCTCTCCATTTCCTTATACTCTAGTGCATCTGAAATTTACAAGAAGTTTCTCAGCCTAGTGGTTTTATTGTGATACAAGTTTTAAAAAATAGAAGGTCAAATCTGTCCTACAGAACCTTATACGCCAGCAGTTAATTCCACTCTAAAAATGGGCCCAGTTATCAATCAGACCAGTTGATAATTAATCAACTGGTCTACCAGGCACTATCATAAATACGAAAAGAACATAAAACATAGCTCCACCTTCCAACAATGTATAGTTTATCTGAAGAGGTAAATAAGTAATAAGAGAAGGTACGTCATCCAGTATTCAGCGATATGGACTGAAATTACAATGAGTGATAAGAGACTGGCAAAACCTGGGCCTGTGGGTATGTTGAAGCTGGGGCTGTTTTCACAGTCAGCTTCTTATACTGGGCCTTAAGGACATATGGGATTTTGCTGGGCACAGAAGAGAAAGAACATCTGAGGTGTGAGAACTATAGGAAAAGAGGCCAAGAAACAGGGATAAGCATCACTCTGACAAGATCAAGGGATCAGCTGCTCTAAACCCTGTAACATTTACATGCAGCCATGTGGTCTTCATTTAACAGCATCTTCCCTCATTTATGAACGCATGCCTTAGTTTGTGCACATTTACCTTTCAGAGAAATTGAAAACTATGGGTTTTGAAGTCAGAAAAGCCCTGGTCTCAGATCCCAGCTCAATTATTTACTAACTGTGTGACCTTGGTCAAGTTTCCGTTTTCTAAACAGTTGGATGAAGATAATAATGGCTCATTTTTCTTGAGCTTATTGTGAAAATTAAACAACATTTATATAAATAACAGAGCCTACTGCATAGTAAACACTCAGAAATGTTAAGGAAAGTTAATCAGTTTTCACTAATGGCTGTTGCTGGTTTTCAGATTAAGAATCCCTACATTAGCTCATTTGCTGTTACTCCATCTTCTTGGATGAAAGATACTACTTTTATGACAGTTTCACTGATCCTCTGGGTGAAAATAATTTCCCTCTTCCAAATTTTCATAGCATATTTGCTATATGTTCAACATTATGATTATTATATTATGCCTTATATTTTTTATACTTATGTAATAAATACTAGTAAGTATCCAAACTTTCTAACCAGAGGTGCCTTGTACATCCTTATAGAACTTGCCAACATATGACCTAACAGGATTAGCAGCTGCTACTCCTTCCATGCACACAGGAGAAGGCTAGAGATGCTTTAAGAAGGAAAGAGAGGCCAGGTGCAGTGGCTCAAGCCTGTAACCCCAGCCCTTTGGGAGGCTGAGGTGTGCAGATCACGAGGTCAGGAGATTGAGACCATCCTGGCTAACACGGGGAAACCCTGTCTCTACTGAAAATACAAAAAAAATTAGCTGGGCACGGTGGCAGGCACCTGTAGTCCCAGCTACTCGTGAGGCTGAGGCAGGAGAATGACGTGAACCCAGGAGGCGGAGCTTGCAGTGAGCCGAGATTGTGCCACTGCACGATAAAAAAGGGAAGAGATTGTTTTCACAGGAATTCCAAAGAACAAAGGATAATGTGCATTTTCTCCTCCTTTCACTTTTCCACTGCAATGAGGGGCTTTGCTGGCTTTGATGTTGCCATGTAGCCATAGAGGGTGAGGTTACAAAGTTCCTGGGAAAACTTGACATTGGTTCCCTGGATTTGGAGAGGGACATAATGAAAACTGGTGCCTGGCTATCACATGAGAGGTTTGCGGGCAAGCCTGGCTGTGTTGCAGCTCAAGGATGCCAGTGTAGTTCCCATACACTAAGTGAACCCCCTGGACTGGGATTGAGTCTTCTTGAGAGGAGATTACCCATAACTGCATGCTGGGGAGTGCTGTCATCAGAACAAAAACGGCTAGAAGTAGAGGTAATATTTAAAATACTTACAACTAGTAAGAAAGCAGAACCAAACAATCATTATATATTCCAATAAACAATGAAATATCCACCATAGATCCATACTGACTGAATGTGAGTCTGTCCAAAGTGTTCCTTAGGGAGCAAGAGCCAGGAGTAGCAGATGGGGAGTTTTGGGAGTACAGGTTGTCGTAAGAGGTTAGCTACCAGGAAAGGGCCCAGTGTGGAAGTCCACAATGGGAAAGTGTCAAAATAATCAACCAAAGTGTCTGTAAGACAGCACCGGCATTTGGATGATACAATTAAGACTTTGTATTATTCCTTCTAATCTGCTTTCCCTCTGCACCTACCAACCACAAGTGGGAGGAAAACGTGGAGAGTAAAGGAACAGACCACCTGTGCTCCTTCCCTTGTGCTGCTTGGTAAAAGCCTGAGTAGGGCCTGTGCTGGAGAGAGGCAAGAAGCTTTTAATTACATCAGGTGAAGCTGAAATGTACATTTAATATGACAACTCCAAAATTCGAAAGTGACTGAAAAACTACAGAATCCACCCAAGATCATATCTAGGAACAAGAAAGAGAGATGGACTTGAAGATGGGAATCAGAGAATAATTATTTCTTGAGGGCACTCTTCTATGCCAACCTTTTCAAAAATCTGATTACAAAGCATTGAGACCTTCAGAATTTGTCATGTAAGAATTCTGGCATTTAAAAAAAAATTATCTATTTTTCCACCTCTGTTAATACTCTGGCCACAGTCAAACAGCACTGTAAAAGTATATCTCTAACATAGGCCATTTACTGCAGGACAGATGAAAGGAGTTTATTTACTGATTCTATAGAGACCAGGTTATAATGTGCATGAAGTGGGAAGAATAATTATACTCTTCACAGTGATTGAGCTAGAGAAGCATATTGACATCAGTCCTTGGACAGAATCAACTACCCTTTCTGATGTATAGTCTTGTGTTGCAGATGGGGATACATTCTGTGAAAATACATCATTAGGAGATTTTGTATTTGTGTGAACATCACAGAATATACTTATACAAACCTAGATGGCATAGCTTACTACACACCTATATAGAGGGTAGAGCTTATTGCTCCTAGGCTACAGCATGGTACTATAATGAATACTGTAGGCAACTATAACACAATGCTAAGCATCTGTGTATCTAAAATAGAAGAGGTACAGTAAAAATGTGGCATTTTAATTTTAAGGGACCACAGTCGTGTGCGCCACCCATCATTGCCTGAAATGTCATTTTATGGCACATGACTGTATCTTTGACACTGTATCATGTGTCAAACAGAATACCGTTACTGGATACTGAGGTAGAGACAGGAAGGCAAAGTCAAACAATATCCCAGAGTTTTAATAGAAAGAGCTGGCTTCCCTATAGCAGTCAGCCTGGGTTCTCCAGATGTATTAGTCTGTTTTCATGCTGCTGATAAAGACATATCCGAGACTGGGAAGAAAAATAGATTTAATGGACTCACAGTTCCACGTGGCTGGGAAGGCCTCACAATCATGGCAGAAGGCGAAAGGCACTTCTCACTATGGTGGCAGCAAGAGAGAAGGAAAGTCAAAGGAAAAGGGTTTCCCCTCAGAAACCATCAACTCTCATGAGACTTATTCACCATCACAAGAACAGTATGGTGTAAACTGCCCCTATGGTTCAGTTATCTCCCACTGGGACTGTACCATAACACAAGGGAATTATGGGAGCCAAAATTCAAGGTGAGATTTGTCGGGGGCACAGAACCAAACCACAACACCAGGGTAGGGATGAATGTGATGTAGGAGAAGAAAACAGAAGCAGAGACAAATGGCAAGGTAATTTCTACTTACCTCATTATGCTTAGTATGACTAGGGCCAAAAAAATTAAAATTCTCAAGTAAATTCTGAACCAGAGACAATGTCAACAAAATCACTAATATTAACAGTTTTATGTGGAAGGATTAGGTTATATTCAAATGATAACAGTGAATTCTTTAACAATTTTTTTCTCTCAACAGAGTGACAAACACTGTACAATCAGGAGCTCAAAGTCAGAAAGTTAGATTAAATCTGTCTCCTCATAATTGATATTCCCTCTTTCTGCCTCTGTCTAAACACAGAGAGAGGCTAACTCCAAAAATAATTATATAACAATCACTAAAAAACACTTAACAAAATAAGATATATATCATATTTACTATGCCTCAAGTAGACCAAAAATTTAATAACAATTTTTAAAAACATGTAGGGATTTTTGGCTGGGAGAAATGAATTCTCCACTTTTCTCAATCACTTTTAAGGCTGGAATGTCCTCATTCAATATACCTCATAGACAAATCCTTGTGGGCAAAGATGTTCTGAGACCAAAAGGGGAAATTATCTAATTATTTTAAGAAAAGGGAAGTTGTGGTAGGCATAATAATGGCCTACCCATAATAATGGCTCTGCTGAAAAGTCCACATCCTAATTCCTGGAACCTATGAATGTATTATGTTGCATGGCAATGAGAACTAAAGTTACAAAAGCAATTAATGCTGCTACCCAATTAATTGTTGGCTTTAAGATGGGGAGACTCACCCGGATTATTCAAGTAAACCCAATCTAATCACAACAGCCCTGAAAAGCAGAGGACCTCTCCTTGCCCTGGTAAGAGAGAGATGGGCCTATGAAAAACGGGTCAGAGGGATAAGATTCATATGGTTTGGCTGCATCTTCACCGAAATCTCATCATGAATTGTAGTCCTCATAATCCCCATGTATCATGGGAGGGACCCAGTGGGAGGTAATTGAATCATGGGGGTGGATAGCTCCATGCTGTTCTCATGACAGTGAGTGAGTTCTCAGGAGATCTGATGGTTTTATAAGGGGCTTCCACCCCTGCCTTTCCTCTGCACTTCTACTTGCAGCCACCATGTGAAGGAGGACATGTTTGCTTCCTGAGGCCTCTCCAGCCATGCTGAACTGTGAGTCAATTCAAACTCCTTTCTTTATAAATTACCCAGTTTCAGATATGTCTTTATTAGCAGCATGAGAACAGATTAACAGAAAATTGGTACTAGGTGGTGGGGTACTGCTGTAAAGAGTAAAAATGTGGAAACAACTTTGGAACTGGGTAACAGACAGAGGTTAGAACAGTTTGGAGGGCTCAAAAGAAGACAGAATAATGTGGAAAAGTTGGAAACTCCTAGAGATTTGGAGGGCTCAGAAGAAAACAGAGAGATGTAGGAAAGTTTGAAACTTCCTAGAGACTTGTTGAATAGCTTTGACCTAAATGTTGATAGTGATATGGACAATAAAGTCGAGGCAGAGGTGGTCTCAGATGGAGATGAGGAAATTGTTGGGAACTGTAGCAAAGATGACCCTTGTTATGCTTTAACAAAGAGACTGGCGGCATTTTGCCCATGCCCTAGAGATCTGTGGAACGTTGAACTTGAGAGAGATAATTTAGGGTATCTGGCAGAAAAAATTTCTAAGTGGCAAAGCATTTAAGAGGAAGCAGAGCATAAAAGTTTGGAAAATTTGCAGCCTAACAATATGATAGAAAAGAAAATCCCATTTTCCGGAGAGAAATTCAAGCAGCTACAGAAATGTGCATAAATAATGAGGAGCCAAATGTTAATCACCAAGACAAGGGGGAAAATGTCTCCAGGGCATGTTAGAGACCTTCAGGACAGCCTCTCCTTTCACAGGCCCAGAGGCCTAGGGGGAAAAACAGTTTCATAGGCCAGGTCCAGGGTCCCCCTGCTGTGTGCAGCCTAGGGACTTTGTGTCCTGCATCCCAGCTACTCCAGCCATGGCTAAAAGGGGCCAAGGTGCAACTAAGGTCATGGCTTCAAAGGTTGCAAGCCCCAAACCTTGGCAGCTTTCATGTGGCATTGAGCCTGTGGGTGAATAGAAGTCAAGAAATGAGGTTTGGGAACCTCCACCTTGTTTCAAGAGTCACCTGGATATCCAGGCAGAAGTTTGCTGCAGGGGTGGAACCCTCATGGAGAACTGCTGCTAAGGCAGTGTGGAAAAGAAATGTTGGGGGACAGAGCCCCCACGGCATCCCCACTGGGGCACTGCCTAGTGAAGCTGTGAGAAGAGGATTACTGTCCTCCAGAGGCCAGAAGGATAGATCCACAGACAGCTTGCACTGTGCACCTGAAAAAGCCAGAGACACTCAATGCCAGCCCATGAAAGTAGCCACAGGGGGACTGTACCCTGCAAAGCCACAGAAGCAGAGCTGTCCAAGGCCATGGGGACACACCTCTTGCATCAGCATGACATGGATGTCAGACATGGAGTCACAGGAGATCATTTTGGAGCTTTAAGGTTTAACGACTTCCCTATTGAACTTTAGACTTGTATGGGGCCTGTAACCCCTTTGTTTTGGCCAATTTCTCCCATTTCAAAAGGGTGTATTTACCCAGTGCCTGTACCCCCATTGTATCTGTGAAGTAACTAACTTGCTTTCGATTTTACAGACTCATAGGCAGAAGGGACTTGCCTGGTCTCAGATAAGACTTTGGACTGTGGACTTTTGAGTTAATTCTGGAATGAGTTAAGACTCTGGGGGAATGTTGAAAGGGCATGATTGTGTTTTGAAATGTGAGGACATGAGATTTGGAAGGGGCCAGGGGCAGTATGACATGGCTTGGCTAAGTCTCCACCCAAATCTCATCTTGAACTGTAGTTACCATAATCTCCACGTGTCTGGGAGGGTCCTGATCGGAGGTAATTGAAACATGGGGGCAGTTACCTCCATGCTGTTCTCATGATAGTGAGTGAGTTCTCAGGAGATCTGATGGTTTTATAAGGGGCTTCCCCTAAATTTTTCCCTGCACTTATTTGCTACCACCACGTAAATAAAGACATGTTTGCTTCCTGAGGCCTCCCCAGCCATGCTGAACTGCGAGTCAAATAAACCTCTTTCCTTTATAAATTACCCAGTGTCAGGTATATCTTTATTAGCAGTGTGAGAACAGACTAATACAGTGATGTTGCTGGTTTTGAAGGTGGAAGAAGGGGCCACAATCCAAGGGATGTGGGTCTCTAGAAATTTGAATAGGAAACAGATTTTCTCCTAAAGCCTTCAGAAAAAAACATAGACTTGAAACTGGCAACACCTTGATGTTAGCACAGATAATAGGATTTTAGCCTGAGAACTGAATTGAATTTCTGACCTTCAGAACTATAAGATAATAAATTTGTATCATTTAATCGACTTACTATGTAAGTTGTTATGGCAGCAACTGAAAACCATAACAGAGGGATATGATGGAGGATATAGCCCATTTCTAGAAAGATTCTGAGTAATTCTATAAATCAGGATACACCCTTAAAAATCACATAAATTTAAAATCAAATAATGTAGGAAAAGAAAGGTAACATTCCTTTTAATTCATACTACAAAAAAAATTGATTTGGTTCAGATTTAGGTCTCCAAGCTAACTAGTAAAAATGAGAATCAGCCAAAAAAAAAAAAAAAAAAAGAGTCAAACAGCAAAGGAAGAAAAATGTAAATGAAATAATAATCCATAATATTATTTGATGGTAAGTGTAATTTATTGTTTTTTTCTTGCTTTCCCCCTCTCATTTGCTAGTCCTCTTTGATTCTCTTTTATTATAATACTTTCTCTCTATCCTCTCTTATTTAAATCACATACAGCAGAGAATTAAAGTACATTTTTGTTGTATGTTACATTGATCAGATAGGGTCCTATATTTCCTATTCTTAATTTTTAAAGTGAATGATCGAGCTTGTATTCCTTTTCATGTATGTACTTTATTCATTTTTTTCTGGGAGTCAAGGTTCCTCATGCTTATGTGGCTACTTCCTAAGTGAAATCGAGACAAAGTGCAAATAGGCATCAGGTGGAATAGCCACGGGCTCCTTCTACCCAAAACAATTTGAGTGTTAACTTATTTGTATTTTTCAGAGAACTGAAGGCTTCAGTTTTCCAAGATGAATCTGTTAACTAACTTGCCTGGAAATCTTTCAACTAAATGCTCTCAAAAAAGAAAATACTCTGAATGAAACAGGAGATACTGAAAACCTTTCCTTCCCACCATCAACCCCCACAAGCAGAAAGCTACCCAGGCTCAGCGAGTTGCCCATCAGCTGTGTTCCCAGGTCTCAGTTGCATTGCCATCTTTTCAGATCAGTTCTATCAATACCAGATGTACCATCCGGATACATGCTCATTAGTCATATGTTTTAAAACGAGCCCAGTTCTCACACCCACCCAATGGTGGGAACGGAAATGATTACTCTGGGCACCATGACGGTGTGACTGTGAAAGCAACTGTTTGGTGTTAACTGATTTGCATACTGGTGAAGAACTCCCAGAGTCCTGTTTTGGGGTAGTCTTTCCTGTTTCTGCAGTTCTACATGCAGTGCTGCCTCTCAGGGATGGAGACTAGATATTGAAGCTGTTTCAACCCACCCTGTTTAAGGGAGAGTGCCTCTCATCACTTTGTCTCAATCTAATCACATGAACCCTCAAAAGCAAAGGGAGCAGCTACTCTGGAAACTTCTATGCCACAGGTAATGCATTCAGAGCCCAGCACTAAATCTGAGGGTCCACTAAACTCTAAAAAACAGATGAAAATAATCTAATAGAAAAACATTCCTACAGCCTCATGATGGAAAAATGTGAAGTCTTTATTCTCTACTTCTACCCAGTAGGCAAGCAGTGATTTTATCCTCCAGACATATCAAATCCCCTGGAAAGAAGGGAGTTATTTGTTTCTGAAGTCTATGGTCATGGGAATAAGCAGTTAAAAATGAGTTTTTCCAATTTCAAGAAGAGAAGGCTTTTGTAAAGGCATGGAGGATTAAAATCAAAGTAGGTTCTCCCAGTGGCAGAGACCAGTGCCCCCTCCCCAACCCACTACTGCAGGAGATGCTAAGACTTTCTCATGAAGCTGGGAGGTGGATTTCTGGGGACTGAACCTGGAAACACAAGCCTAAGAGGTCCATGTTTAAACTTCACATGGCAGAACTGGCAGTGAAACAAATGGATTTTTAAGCAAATTAATTGCATGACTTAAAATGGAACATAGTTTGGACAATGAGCAGCTCATCAGCAACAGTAATGATACCGAGCCTAGAGGCCCTCAGGAACTTCCTGAACAGTATAAGAAGCCTCCCATTCTTCTATAACCCCAGTGGGTAGAAAGAAACACCCAAACATGCTTTAAATATTATTTATCACCAGATAGCCCATTGAAGCCCATTGAAGAAGAGAAACAAGATAAACATTGTTTCTTGCACCCAAATATTGTAGATCAAATTCATGCTCCTTTAGAAAATGATCAGGACAAATCTTATATTTTAAATCCCTGAATGAGCCTCTCTGATTACTTTTACCAAAACTCTTACACCCATACTGCTTAGCATATCCTCATCTGAATCAATCCCCCTTTGGTCCCTTTCCACCCAAAGCTTTCCTTTTACCTCTGGAATTCATGGTGGGAATAAGCAAACTACCCTACATATACAACCTCTCCTTAGAATGGTTCCCCCACCTTTTCATTTAATCAAAATCTGGTCCTGCCATGAAAACAAAGCACCCACGGACAGCCTTCCCAGAAAAGGCTATTCTTGTCTCAAGTCTCATGTTGTGGTGGGCAGGTGGCTCTCCTTGTTTCCCATTGGCATGTCCAATCCATTGTGTATTCACGCTTTTACAAACCTCCTATCCTGAGACTATGCCACCTGGATATACCACCTTACTCCTGACTCAGAACCTTCCTCTCCACCCCAACTCTTTTTATCATTTTATGTAATACCAGCCTATGAATGGAAACTCTCTGGAACACCCTAAGACACTCAAATTCTTGACTCCCTTCTTTTGTAACTTGACTTAACTTCAACCCACCACTCTCTTAGTTACACCATGGTGGGACCTTGTCATCACTAAAAATTGTACAGCCCCTCTACTGCTGGCACACTTGCTTAACTACTACCACTTTAAAATGTTTCAACCCCAACCTGATTTCTAATCTACTGGACTTGTCACTTTTTTTCTCTGTCTAGAGCTTTATCCTCAATTTATTTTTATCCTTACCCCGCTTAGATGACACACTCCAACACTATATTTCTGCAAACACCATCAATTCCCTTGGCCCTTCTCTCCCTCCATTATACCCACCTGGAAAAACTCCCACACTGGAGACAAAGCAACCATTTACCATATCTGTGCCTGCACCCAAGCACCTTAATATTTCTAGGAAAATTCAAATAAACAACCAGAAAAAAATGGTTTTCCTTTTAATTTATATGCACATATTGCAAATAGAATCTCAACTCCCTAGCAATTCTATTTGTTACTACAGTAAATTTGATTTCCAGTCTTCTAAGAAGACTTTTCCATGTTCACTTTTCTCCTCAAATTTCCTACCCCACTCTTGGTCTTAGTTGACCTTGTCTCATACTGCACAATACTTCCTTGTCTTTTTAACCACCAGATCTGTAAATTTTGCCCATGTGCACACATATTCCACAGTTTCCCTCTGTTACAATTAAAGAAGTGACCTGTGCTTTGCTAAGGTTGCCCACAGTGCTTTCACAGGGACTCTGGCTGCCATAAATCTCCAGCAACATCAGTCTTTCTCCCTCTACTGTATTATTTCCAGCAGCATACAAAAATGCTGTAATATATCTTATCAAGAAGAAGACAAATAGGAGGAAGAGCAGAAAAGAAACTACACCCTTTTACACATCCTGCCAGCCATTGCTCTTTTTTATATGCAAAATTCTCTAAAGAATTGCTTGCACACATAGTCTCTATAATCTGCTTCCCATCCACTCCTCAAATCCCTTCAACCTGGTATCTTCCCCCATCTTCCTCATATGTTATCTCTGTTGATAGTGCCTAGAAAAGCTGAGGACTTTTGTAAATTCATTCTGATTTACTCTCTTAAAAGCACTATTCATGTGTCACCAGATTCTGTTTTGATTTTTAAGTAGACAAACACAATATCTGCAAATATATGTGATTTTTTTCCCAAAATTAATGACTATTATGTATTTTCTTCTCCTCATTGCACACTTTAGGACTTCTAGTACAAAATAGAATGATAGCAGTGAAAACAGACAGTCTTGACATATTTCTGACTTCAAAAAGAATGCTTTGTGTGTGATTTTTTGTGTTTATTTTGAAATGATTTCAGGCTTTTAAAAGCTGCATAAGTAGTACAAGAAAGTCATATATATATAAAAAAACATAAATGGTAAGAAACATTAACATGATTCTAAAGACACAGAGGCATACTCAGAGAAGTGTCACTCTCCCCATGCCTTCTAACCCATTCTCATCTCCTGTCCTTTCTATTATATTCCACCATTCCTATGTTTCTTTTTGTATGATAAGATACATTTTTATTTCTTCTTCTTCTCACACAAAATGAAATGTACTATATTATTTTACATTTTATATTTTTTTAATTAACAGTATACCCTGGAAATCATTCCATATTTTTATTCATGGAGATTCTCTTCATTGATCCTCCAGCGGTGGTTATACCACAGTTTGTTCAATCACTCTCCTATACATGGGTATTTGTTTCCATTATTTCACAATTTTAAAAATGCTGCCAAGAATAACCATGTGCATAAGTATTTGAAATTTTTGGAAGTATATTGTATTAGTCTGTTCTTACACTACTAATAAAGACATACCCGAGACTGGAGACTTTTTCTTTAATTTATAAAGAAAAAGAGGTTTAATGGACTCAGTTCCATGTAGCTAGGGAGGCCTTACAATCATGGCAGAAGGAAAAGGAGGGAGCAAAGTCAAGTCTTACATGGTGGCAGGCAAGACAGAGATCATGTGCAGGGGAACTCTCCTTAATAAAACCATCAGATGTCATGGGGCTTATTCATTATCATGAAAACAGTATGGGAAAGACCCATCCCATGATTCAATTACCTCCCATTGGGTCCCTCCCATGACACGCGGGAATTATAGAAGCTAAAATTCAAGATTTGGGTGTAGATGCAGGCACACCCTATCATTCTACCCCGACCCCTCCCAAATCTCATGTCCTCCATTTCAAAACCAATCATGCCTCCCCAACAATCTCCCAAACTCTTAACTCATGTGAGCATTAACTCAAAAGTCCACAGTCCAAAGTCTTATCTGAGACAAGGCAAGTCCCATTCGTCTATCAGCCTGTAAAATCAAAAGCAAGTTAGTTACTTCCTAGATACAATGGGGGTCCAGGTATTAGGTAAATACACTTATTCCAAATGGGAGAAATTGGCCAAAGGGGCTACAGGTCCCATGAAAGTCTGAAATCCAATGAGGCAGTCAAATCTTAAACCTCTGAAATGATCTCTTTTGACTTCATGCCTCACATCCACATCACACTGATGTAAGAAGTGGGCTCCCATGGCCTTGGGCAGCTAAACACCTGTGGCTTTGCAGGGTACAGCTCCCCTCCCAGTTGCTTTCACTGGCTGGCATTGAGGGTCTGCAGCTTTTCCAGGTGCACAATGCAAGCTGTATGTGAACCTATCATTCTGGGCTCTGGAGTATAATAACCCTCTTCTCACAGCTCCACCAGGGAGTGCCCCAGTGGAGATGCTGTGTGGGTGCTCTGACCCCACATTTCCCTTCTGCACTACCCTAGCAGAGGGTCTTCATGAGTGCTCCGCCCCTGCAGCACACCTCTGTCTGAACATCCAGGCATTTCCATACAGCCTCTGAAATCTAGGAGAAGGTTCCCAAACCTCAGCTGTTGACTTCTGTGTACCTGCAGGCTCAACAACACGTGGAAACTGCCAAGGCTTGGGCCTTGCACCCTTTGAAGCCATGGCCCAAGCTGTGCCTTGGCCCCTTTTAGCCATGGCTAGAGCAGCTGGGATGCAGGGGATAAAGTCCCTAGGCTGCACACAGCAGAGGGTCCCTGGGCCTAGCTCACAAAAATCATATTTTCCTCCTAGGCCTCTGGGCCTGTGATGGGAGGGGCTGTCACAAAGGTCTCTAACATACTCTGGAAACATTTTCCCCATTGTCTTGGTGATTCGTATTTGGCTCCTCATTACTTACGTAAATTTCTGCAGCCAGCTTGAATTTCTCCCCAGAAAATGGGTTTTACTTTTCTATAGCATCATCAGGCTGCAAATTTTCCAAACTTTTATGCTCTGCTTCTTCTTGAATGCTTTGCCACTTATTTCTTCTGCCAGGTACCCTACATCATCTTTCTCAAGTTCAAAGTTCCACAGAGCTCTAGGGCAGGGGCAAAATGCAGTCAGTCTCTTTGCTAAAGCATAACAAGGGTCACCTTTCCTCCTGTTCCCAACAATTTCCTCATCTCCATCTGAGACTACCTAGCCTGGACTTTATTGTCCACAATACTATTAACATTAAGGTCAAAGCCATTCAACAAGTCTCTAGGAAGTTCTAAACTTTCCCCCATCTTTCTGTCTTCTTCTGAGCCTTCCAAACTATTCCAATCTCTGCCTGTTACCCAGTTTCAAAGTCACTTTCACATTTCTGGGTATCTTTACAGCAGTACCCACTCCAGTACCAATTTACTGTATTTGTCTGTTGTCACACTGCTAATTAAGACATAGCTGAGACAGGGTAATTTATAAAGAAAATGAGGTTTAATGCACTTATACTTCCACATGGCTAGAGAGGTCTCACAATCATGGCAGAAGGCAAATGAGGAGCAAAGTCAAGTCTTGCATGGCAGTGGACAAGACAGAGTATGTGCAGGGGAGCTCCCCTTTATAAAACCATCAGAACTCATAAGACTTATTCACTATCACAAGAACAACATGGAAAAGACCTACCTCCATAATTCAATTACCTGCCACTGGGTTCCTTCCACAGCAAGTGGGAATTATGGGAGCTAAACTTCAAGATTTGGGTGTGGAAACAGCCAAAACATATCATTTATCTTCAGGGTAAATTTCTAGAAGTGGAAGTGCTGAGTCAAAAAGTAAACATTTTTATGGTTAAAACCTACATTAACAACCTTAAGACTGAAAATATATCCGAGATCATTTCTAACCAAAATAGTATGAAACTAGAAATCAATGACAGAAAGAATCTTAGAAAGTTCACAAATATGTAAAAATTAAACATGCTCCTAAACAATCAATGGGTCAAATAAGTAATCAAAACCGAAATTTAAAAATACCTGGAAGGTCGGGCATGGTGGCTCACACCTGTAATCCCAGCACTTTGGGAGGCTGAGGCAGGCTGATTGCCTGAGGTCAGGAGTTCGAGACCACCCTGGGCAACACAGTGAAACCCCGTCTCTACTAAAATACAAAAAATTAGCCAGGTGTGGTGGCGTGCGCCTATAGTCCCAGCTACTCAGGAGTCTGAGGCAGGAGAATTGCTTGAACCTGGGAGGCAGAGGTTGCAGTGAGCCGAGATCGTGCCACTGCACTCCAGCCTGGGTGCAACAGAGTGAGACTCCTTCTCCAAAAATAAATAAGTAAGTAAATAAATAAATAAAAATACCTTGAGCGCTTTTTCCTACGAATGTTGGCCATGTGTATGTATTCTTTTCAAAAGTATCTGTTCATGTCCTGTGCTCACCTTCTAATGGGGCTATCTGTTTTTTGCTTGCAGATTTGTTTAAGTTCCTTATAGATTCTGGATATCAGACCTTTGTCAGATGCAGAGTGTACAAATATTTTCACCTATTCTGTAGGATGTTTGTTTACTCTATTGATTCTTTCTTTTGCTGTGCTAAAGTTCTTTAGTTTAATCACCAAATCTCACCTTGAATTTTTGTTGCAATTGCTTTTGGCGTCTTGGTCGTGAAATCTTTGCCTAGTCTTATGTCCAGAATGGTATGTCCTAGGTTATCTTCCAGGTTTTTTTTTTTTAAGATTGTATGTTTTACATTTAAGTCTTTAATTCATTTTAAGTGAATTTTTGTATATGGTATAAGGAAGGGGTCCAGTTTCAATCTTCATATGCTAGCCAGTTATCCTAGCATCATTTATTGAATGGGGAGTATCTTCCCCATTGTTTATATCCGTCAAGTTTGTCAAAGATCAGGTGGTGGTAGGTGTATGACATTATTTCTGGGCTCTCAATTCTGTTCCATTGTTCTATGTGTCTGTTTTTGTACCAGTACCATGCTGTTTTGGTTTTTATAGCTTTGTAGTATAGTTTGAAGTTGGGTAATGTGATGCCCCCCACTTTGCTCTTCTTGCTTAGGACTGCCTTGGTTATTCAGGCTCTTTTTTATTCCATATGAATTTTTAAATAGTTTTTTTCTAAATCTGTGTTGAATGTGATTGGTAGTTTGATAGGAATAGCACTGAATCTGTAAATTGCTGTGGGCAGTATGGCCATTTTAACAATATTGATTTTTCCTATCCTTGATCATGGAATTTTTTCTATTTATTTGTGTCACTTCTGATTTCTTTGAGCAGTGCTTTGTAATTCTTGTTGCAGGGATCTTTTACCTCCCTGGTTAGCTGTTTTTCTAGATATTTTATTCTGTTTGTGGTTATTGTGAATGGGATTGCATTTCTGACTTGGCTGTCATTTTGGATATGGTTGGTGTATAGGAATGCTACTGATTTTTGCACAGTGATTTTGTATTCTGAAACTTTGCCTAAATTGTTTATCAGATCAAGGAGCTATTAGGCAGAGACTATGGGGTTTTCCAGGTACAGAATTATAACATCTACAGACAGGGATAGTTTGACTTTCTCTCATCCTATTTGTATGGCTTTTATTTCTTTTTCTTGCCTGATTGTTCTGGCCATGACTTCCAGCACTATGTTGAACAGAGAAAAACCATTGAGATTGTTTGGCTCTGTGTCCCCACCAAATCTCACCTTGAATGGTAATAATCCCCACGTGTTATGTGAGGGACCCAGTGGGAGGTATCTGAATCATGGGGCAAGATTTTCCCATGCTATTCTTGTGATAGTGAATAAGTCTCATGAGATCTGATGGTTTTATAAAGGGGAGTTCCCCTGCACACACTCTCTTGCCTGCTGCCACATAAGACATGACTTTGCTCCTCATTCACCTTCCACTATGATTGTGAGGCCCCTCAGCCATGTAGAACTGTGAGTCAATTAAACTTCTTTCCTTTATAAATTCCCCAGTCTCGAGTATGTCTTTATTAACAGTGTGAGAACAGACTAATACAACTATGGAAAGAATCAATATATCTAAGAGTTGGGTTTTTTGGTTTTTGTTTTTTTGTTTTTTTGTTTAAGATGGAGTCTCGCTCTGCCACCCAGGCTGGAGTGCAGTGGTGTGATCTTGGCTCACTGCAACCTCCGCTTCCCAGGTTCAAGCAATTCTCCTGCCTCAGCCTCCCGAGTAGCTGGGACTACAGGCGCCTGCCATCATATCTGGCTAATTTTTGTATTTTTAGTAGAGATGGAGTTTCGCCATATTGGCTAGGCTGGTCTCAAACTCCTGACCTTGTGATCCACCCACCTCAGCCTCCCAAAGTGCTGGGATTACAGCATGAGGCACTGTGCCCAGCCAGAGTTGGTTTTTTTTTGGGAAAAAAAATCAACAAATTCTTGGCTAGACTAAGAAAATAAAAGAGAACTCAAATACAATCAAAACTAAAAGTGAAGAAATTAAAACATAAGCCTCAGAAGTAAAAAGCATCATAAGAGACTATTATGAACAATTATATGCCAACAAACTGAATAACCTAAAGGAAGCTGATAAATTCCTAGAATAATGCAACCTACCAAGATTGAATAAGGAAGAAAAATAAAGTCTGAACAGTTCAATAACAAATAAGAGAGATTGAGGAAGTGATCAAAAACTTTTCAAAACAAAAAAAGCCCCAAGACCATGTGGTTTCCTGGCTAAATTCTATCAAACATTCAAAGAAGAATTAATACAAAATTCTTAAACTCTTCCAAAGAATAAGCTAGAGTGAACATTTTTAAACACATTTTATGAAATCAACATCACGTTGATATCTGAACAAGACAAATACATCACAAGAAAAGAAAACTACAGGCCAAACTCTTTGATGAACACTGATGCCAAAAATCCTCAGTAAAATATTGGCAAATTGAATCCAATAACATATCAAAAAGATTATACATCATGACCACATTGGATTTATCACTGGCATGCAAGTCTGGTTTAATGTATGCAAGTCAATCAATATGATACATCACATTAACAAAATGAAAGATAAAAACTGCATGATCATCTCACTTACATTTAAAAAAAAAAGCATTCTACAAAGTCCCACATCCTTTCTTGATTAAAAATTCTCAACAGTTTAGGAATAGAAAGAAACTTCCTCACCATAATAAAGGACACTTGTGAAAAACCCATGACGAACATCATAATCAATGAGGAAAAACTGAAAGCTTCTCCACTTAAATCTCATGCCAGGAAAGTATGCCCACTCTCACCACTTCTATTTGACATAGTACTGGAAGTACTAGCAGGAACAATCACATAAGAAAAGGAAATAAAAGGCATCTGAGTCAGAAAAGTAGGAGTATATCTCTATTTGCAGATGACATGATCCTATAAAAAAAAATTCCACAAAAAGTTTGTTAGAAATATTAAATGAATTTATTAAATAGTAGTGTATAAAATCAATATACAAGCATCGGTAGCAATTTTATACACAAATAACCTACTTGAAAAAGAAAACAATCACTTTTATGATAGTATCAAAAAACACACAAAAAAACTTAGAAATAAAGTTAACCAAGGAGGTAAAAGATCTGTACATAGAAAGCCTTATGAAAAAAATTGAAGAGACAAATAAATGGAAAGATATCCCATGTTCACAAAGCCAAAGAATTAATCTTGTTAAAATGTTCAGTGCAATCTCTATCAAAATACAAAAATAATTCTGAGAAAGAAAAACAAAGTTGGAAGCATCACACTTCCTGATTTTGAATTATATTACAAAGATATAGTAATCAAAAAAGTATGATACTGGCATAAACACAGACACATAGACAGGTGGAATAAAATAGAGAACCCAGAAATAAATCCACACACACATGGTCAACTAATTTTTGACAAGGGCATCTAGAGGATCCAACGGGGAAAAGACAGTCTCTTCAATAAATAATGCTGAAAAACCTTGATTTCTGAATGCCAAAGAATGAAATTGGACTCTTATCTTACACCATACCCAGAAATCAACTAAAAAATGGGTAAGACCTAAATATAAGATCAGAAACTAGAAAACTTCTAGAAGAGAACATGGGGAGAATTATTTTGGACCTTGGTCTTGGCAATAACTTTTTAGACATCATACTGAAAGCTCAAGCCACAAAAGTAAAAATAAGTATGGGACCACACTAAACTAAAAAGCATCTGCATCACAAAGGAAGCCATCAACAATGTAAAATGGCAGTCTACAGATTGGGAAAAAGTATTTGCAAACTATGTATCTGATATCCAAAATTTATAAAGATTTCATACAACTCAATAGTAGAAAAACAAATAACATGATTAAAAATGGACAAAAAACCTGAATAGACATTTCTCCAAAGAAGACATCAAAATGGTCAACAGATACAAGGAAAAGGTGCTCAATATCATTAAATATCAGGAAGATGGAAATCAAAACCATTATGAGTACCACCTTATACCCATTAGGATGGGTATTATCAAAAAGTTAAAAAGTAACAAATAATGACAAAGGTGTGGAGAAAAGAAAACTCTTGTACACTGTTGGTGGAAATGTAGATTGGTACAGCCATTATGGAAAACAATATATAGGTTTCTAAAGAAATTAAACATAGAACTAGTATATGGCCCAGCAATCCCTCTTCTGAGCATATACCCAAAGGAAACGAAATCACCACCTCATAAAGATACTGTCCATCATTATTCAGAATAGTCAAGTTATGAAACAACCTAAGTGTCCATCAATGGGTAAGTGGATAATCCATGGTGTATGTATACATGCACAAAAATATTATTCGGTATTAAAAAAAAAAGAATGAGATTTTGCCATTTGCCACAATGTAGCTGAGCCTGGAAGACATTATGCTAAGTGAAATAATTGAAGCACAGAATGAAAAATATTACATAATTTCACTTAAACATGGAATCTAAAAACAATGTTTTCAAATATACAGAGATAGAGAACAAAACAGTGGTTGTCTGGGGACGATGGGGAGATATAGGTCAGAAGACAGGAAGTAGCTAATATGCATTGACAGGCATAGCTGTAATCCCAGCAACTCAGGATGTTGAAATGGGAAGATCACTTGAAGCCAGGAGTTTGAGACCAGGCTGGGCAATAAAGCAAGACTTCTTCTCTAGGGAAAAAATTGGGCATGGCTTTAGTGAGCTATGCCAGCCTGGGTGACAAAGTGAGACTCCTTCTGAAAAAAATAGTGGTTAATATGTAGGATGAATAAACCTAAAAATCTTATGGTATAAAGACTACAGGTGATAAAATTGTTCCGTATTTTGAATTCATGCAAAACGAAATTTCAGTTGCTCTTGCTACAAAAAAGAATGGGCAACTATGTGAAACTATATATACATATATATATTACACATAGAGAAATGTAGAGAATTCTTATTATCTCCATTACTACTTAACATTGTATTGGAAGTATTGGCCAATACACTTAGACAAGCAAGATCAACTAGGGAATAAGACTTTGCAAAAAAAAAAAAAAAAAGATAAATAAAATTGTATATAAATAAAAATATATATATATTTCAGCACAGGAGTGAAAGTCTATTAAAAAGCTTTGGAACAGTAAGGAAAGGAAAGAAAAGAAGGAAAGTACAACTTGGAAGAGGGCCAAGCAGGTGACTTGAGAAACAAGTGTACCAACAATAAATATATTAATGTGTTTCATTGTAGTACCGTTTTGCTTTCTATATGTATCCTATAACATCATGTTGTATACCTAAATGTACAAAATAAAACTGATTTTTAAAAGAAAAATTTTAAAAGGTAAATGTCTATGTAACTTTGTTACCTATTGCTAAATTCCATCCAAAAGTAATTTACTAGCTTTAATTTCCACCATTAATGTATGAAAGTGGCTGTTTCCCCCACAACCTCACCAAAAGAATTTTTAGTAATATTGTGTTTAATTTTTATCAGTATGATAGGTGAGAAATGGTATCACATGTGGTCTTATCTTACATTTCCGTAATTATGAGTGAGGTTGAAGAGTCTTTTTATATCAAAAGGTGATTTTAATATCTTCTTTTCTTTTTGTCTGTTTATGTCAGCTCATTTTCCTTCAGGTCTTCCTATTTTGTGCTCTCAATATTTTAGAGTCCTATATCTAATAGAGATATTACCCTTTACCTACAATATATGTGGAAATATTTTTCTGCCAGTTTGTCATTTGCCTTCTGCCTTATGGTTCCTTTTGACAGATAAATTTTTATATGGTAAAATTTATCAATCTTTTATAGCCTCTGGATTTTGAGCCATAGTTAGAAAACCTTTTCTTATACTCAGATTATAGAAAACTTCATCCATTTCTCTTCTATTGCTTGGTTGGCTTCATTTTTATGTTTAAAACCTAC
Organism: Mandrillus leucophaeus; assembly: GCF_000951045.1. Taxonomy (NCBI): domain Eukaryota; kingdom Metazoa; phylum Chordata; class Mammalia; order Primates; family Cercopithecidae; genus Mandrillus; species Mandrillus leucophaeus. The sequence goes on along the minus strand of NW_012110730.1, from coordinate 809,266 downwards.
GTGCATTTGGAGTTCAATCTTGTGTGTGGTGTGAGAAAAATGACCTAATTTTATCTTTTTCCAAATCAGTGAACAGGTTTTTTTTAACACTATTTATTTAAAAGTACATCTTTTACCTAGTAATTTCAGATGTCACCTTTATCATGCATATAATTTCCAGATGTACTTGATGCTTTTCCTGAACTTTTTATTTTACATCACTAGCTTGCTTGTTTACTTATGTACCAGTGTACTTACGTACACTGTTTTATTGCAGAGGCTTTATGTTTTAATGTTAGATAACACATTAGTTCCCTTCATGTTTGGTTGTGGGGCTTTTGGGGTTTGTTTGGTTTTGTTTTGCCACTTTCCTAGATATTCTTGCACGTTTGTCTTTCCAGTTGATCTTCAGAATCAACCTGCCAAGCCTCATAAGAAAACTTACTGATATTTCTACAGAAATTTCATGAATGGGCTGGGAGCGATGGCTCATGCCTGTAATCCGAGGACTTTGGGAGGCAGAGGCGGGCGGATCACGAGGTCAAGAGATTGAGACTATCCTGGCCAACATGGTGAAACCCCATCTCTACTAAAAATACAAAAATTAGCTGGGCGTGGTGAAGCATGCCTGTAATCCCAGCTAGTCAGGAGGCTGAGGTAGGAGAATCACTTGAACCCAAGAGGCAGAGGTTGCAGTGAGCCGAGATCGCGCCATCCACTCCAGCCTGGGTGACAAAAGCGAAACTCAGTCTAAAAAAAAAAAAAAAAAAGATAAGAAAAGAAAAGAAAAGAAATTTCATGAATTTAGAGAGTCATCCTATCAAAAATAAGGCATGTCTTTCCAGATGCTCAAGGATCCTTTTGAGTCTTCCGTGAGTGTGTTATAGTTTCTTCAAATAAGGTTTGCACATTTCTTGTTAAGTTTATTTCTACATATTTAGTCTTCTTTGCCACTACAATATGTTGGGTTTTTTCTACCTTCATATCCTCTAACTCATTATTTTTTGTAGATAAGTAGGCTGTTGGTTTTGTATGTAAATTTGATGGCCTACAACTTCGCTGCCTTTTTATTGTTTGTGTTAATTGTATTGTTAATTTTCTAGAGCTTTTCAGGTATGCTATCATGTCATTAGCAAATAGAAATAATTTTATTTATTTATTTATTTTGCAAAGTATTATTCCCTAGTTGATCTTGCCTGTCTAACTGTATTGGCCAATACTTCCAGTACAATGTTAACTAGTAATGGAGATAATAAGAATTCTCTACATTTCTCTATGTTTAAAGTTATGGCAAGCCTGTAATCCCAGCACTTTGGGAGGCCAAGACGGGCGGATCACGAGGTCAGGAGATTGAGACCATCCTGGCTAACACGGTGAAACCCCGTCTCTACTAAAAAATACAAAAAAAACACTAGCCGGGCGAGGTGGCGGGCGCCTGTAGTCCCAGATACTCAGGAGGCTGAGGCAGGAGAAAGGCATCAACCCGGGAGGCGGAGCTTGCAGTGAGCTGAGATCCGGCCACCGCACTCCAGCCTGGGTGACAGAGCGAGACTCCGTCTCAAAAAAAAAAAAAAAAAAAAAAAAAAAAAGTTATGGGCCGGGCGCAGTGGTTCATGCCTGTAATCTCAGCACTTTGGGAGGCCGAGGAGGGCAGATCACGAGGTCAAGAGAGCGAGACCATCCTTGGCCAACACAGTGAAACCCCGTTTCTACTAAAAATACAAAAATTAGCCGGGTGTGGTGGCAGGCGCCAGTAGTTCCAAATACTCAGGAGCCTGAGGCATGAGAATTGCTCCAACCAGGGAGGCCGAAGTTGCAGTGCTGAAATCGCGCCACTGCACTCCACCCTGGAGACAGAGAGAGACTCCATCTCAAAAAAAAAAAAAAAAAAAAAAAGTAGTTATTGATACCCCTAGTTACTTGAAGGATAGCTTGGCTGAAATGAATTTTTAGTTCAAACTTTTTTGGAGTCTGTTGAAAATATTGCTCCATTGCTGCCTACTTTTTTTTGTTGTTTTTGAGCAATCTAATGTCAGGTTGAATTCTTTGTTTTTGTATTTGATCTATATACACCTGAAACTTTGAGTATTTTTTATATTAGAAGTCTAATCATCTTCCTCAAATATGTCTTAAGATTAATTTTTCTTGGTTAATTTCCAGATGTTCAGTGATGTCTTAATATATGGATCTGGATTTTATTTCTGAAAGTTATCTTGAATTATAGTTTTAAAAGGTAGTTGTATTCGGTTGCTCTGTTTCTCCTCCTATGAGTGTTTTAATTAAATTTTTATTGTTTCTTCTTTGTCTTCCATTTCAACCACTTCCTTTCTGACTTTTTTTACTTCTATCCATATCCTATATTTATTCTCTGGGTTGTTTTCTGTGTTTCTTCAATGCTGCTTTTAAAATTTCCTTTTGAGCCTATTCTCCCTTGGGCAACTTGTAATTTAGTCTCTATTCGTGATGTGATTTGGTCTTTTTTCTTCTATTTCTTTCCAGAGTTTAATCAAGTCTCTTTTCATTTCTTTGTGTGGTTTTGTCTATTTCTGTTTTTAATGTTTGCATTTTTGATTCAAGATAAGTTTTCATATCCCCAAAGGCTTGAGTATATTGCATCAGTTTGGAATATTACATTACAGTTTCTTATGCTCCTTTGTTGCTTTGTTTGTTTGTTGTGTCTTTGTTTGAATAAATGAATTGTTATCCACTAAGGTAGATTGACTCTCATTTTCTGTTTCAGCATAGATTTATTCACACAGGAAACAAAAAAAAAAATAGACAAATGGGAATACATCAAACTGAAAAGCTTCTTCTGCGCAGTTAAAAAAAAAAAATCAACAGAGTGAAAGACAAACTGCATAATGGGAGAAAATATTTGCAAACTGCATCTGACAAAGGGTTAACGTCCAGACTATATTAGGAACTCAACCGAATAGCAACAACAACACAAAAATCTAATTTAAAATGATCAAAAACCCTGAATAGACATTTCTCAAAAGAAGACATACAAATTAGTCAACAGATATATGAAAACATGCTCAACATCACTACTCGCCAGGGAAAGGCAAATAAAAAGCACAATGAGATACCACCTCATTCCAGTCAGAGTGGCTACTATCAAAAATCAAAAGATAAGTGTTAGCAAGGATGTGGAGAAAAAGGAAGCCTTACACCCTGCTGGTGGGCATGTAAATTAGTACAGCCATTATGGAAAACAGCATGAAGGTTCCTCAAATAATTAAAAATGGAACTACCATATGATCCAGTAATCCCACTCCTGGGTATATATCCAAAGGAAATGAAATCAATATGTCGACAAGATAGGTGCATTCCCATGTTTCCTGGAGCACTCTTCACAATAGCCAAGATGTGGAATCAACCTAAATGTCCATCAACAGATGGTTAAATGAAATGTGGTATATATACACAATAGAATACTGTTCGGCCACACACACACACACACACAATATAAAATCCTGTCATTTGCAGCAACATGGATGAACCTGGAAGACATTTTAAGTGAAATAAGCCAGGCACAGAAAGTCAAATATGCATTATATCACCCATATGTGGAATCTAAAGAAGGTGATTTCATAGAAGTAGAGAGTAGAACAGTGATTAATAGAAGCCAGGGAGGGGAGGCAGGAGGGATAGACAGGGAGAGATTGGTCAATTGGTACAATGTCACAGTTAGATGGGAGGAATAAGTTTGGGTATTACAGTATAGCAGAGTAACTATGGTTAATAATATTGTATTGTATATTTCAAAACAGCTAACAGAAAGGATTTTGAATGTTCTCACCACAAATAAATGACAAATGTATGAGGCAATAGTTATGCTAAATATTGATTGTATTTTTTACACAATGCATACATGTATCAAAAATGTCACACAGTACCCCGTAAATACGTACAATTATTACGTATCAAAAACAAAATTTAAGAAAAAAACATTTTTATTCAGTTATTTTCTATTCATTTTATGAGTTTGAGGTGGGTTTCTAGATTTCTAATTCATTGTCACAATCTACTAGTAAGCAAATCGTTTCTTTAGTTGATGAACTTTAGTGTTTCTGTTTATCCATTATCTTAATTTTTGAAAAATGGTATGTTGATAGAAAAGTTGCAAAGTTATCACAGAGAGCTCTTGTATATCCCCTAGCCAGTTTCAGCTTCCTTTAGTGTTAAAACTAAGAAACCACCATTCTTATATCAGTATTAACCAAACTCTGGACTTCATATGAATTTCACCAGTTTTCTAATTCATGTCTTTTTCCATTCCAAGAACCAATCCAATATAACACATGACATTTAGTTGTCATCTCTCCCTTCGTATATGACAGTTTTCAGTATTTTCTAACTTTTCATGACCTTAACAGTTTTTTGCCGTACTGGTAAGGTATCTTGTAGAATGTCTCTCAATATGAGTTTGTGTGATGTTTTTCTCATGCACTGTGAGATTGGACTATATTTGAGTTTGAAAAGAACTGAGACAATTTGGCAAGAACACCACAGAGGTAAAGTGTCCTTCTGATTTATATCACATCGGGGGTACAGAATATCCACATGACATCATGGTCATCTTAACCTTGATTGTTTGGTTAAGATAGTGTTTGTCAGATTTTTCCACTGGAAAATATTATTTTCCCTTTTCATATATATCCTTTGGGAGCAAGTCCTACAGTCTGGCTCACAGTTAAAAGAGGAGAGGGATGGGCTGGGTGTGATGCTGTAATCCCAGCAATTTGGGAGACCAAGGCAGGTGGATCACCTGAGGTCAGGAGTTTGAGACCCAGCCTGGCTAACTTGGTGAAATCCCGTCTCTAATAAAAATACAAAAATTAGCTGGGCATGGTGGCAGGTGCCTGTAATCCCAGCTACTCGGGAGGCTGAAGTAGGAGAATCACTTGAATCCAGGAGGCAGAGGTTCCGGTGAGCCAGGATTGTGCCATTGCACTCCAGTCTGTATGACAGAGGGAGACTCCATCTCAAAAAAGAGAAAAAGAGGAAAAAAAAAAAAAAAGAGGAGAGGGACTAAGCTCTACCTCCTGGAGAGAGGAGTGTCAACTTATATTATTTGGCATTCTCCTGTATGGAAAAGTTGTCTCTCCTACCCCGGTTATGTATTTATTTAGTCACTTATTTATAACAGATGAGTATGGACTCATCTATATTTATTTTTATACTTTGGCTTGTAATTCAAAACTACATCATTTATTTTGTTGCTCAAAATATTTCAACTTGGCCATTGGTAATTCTTTCAAGTTGGCTGCTGTGTCCCTTTGACGTACCTCTATTCTTTTATTTTTGGAGAAATTTCTTACTTTCTGCTACTGTGTTTTTTGGTTTTATAGATTCTTTTTTTTTAAGTTGATTTTGGTGGTGGTATTGAAAGAGGAATTTTAGCCTTCTAACTTTTGTTCTTCTCTTTTGTCTTGAAGGACTCCAAATTTTCCCCTATTCTTATCCTTTACCACTCAATTACTATGGAGTGCTTTTCCCTTCCTTTTTGCCTTCTTCACCCAGAACTATTTTTAAAGACAGCCACCTCATATCATGTGTATTTTTTGACTCTTCCCTGTAGTCAATGCTCTCATCTAATGGGACTTTTTTTTTCTTTTTATGCATCAAATAAACTTTTCTTTTCAGTGGTTATTTTGGGGCAATTTCAGGTCCCCTGCTAGTTCTACACTTCCCTCTTCCTCAGCTCTTCCTTGGACTGCTCTTACTTGCCTCAAAAACTTACACCAGAAGCCTGAGTGATCACTTACTGGAATTTGGTGTTTTTCGTTTTTTATTAGCAGGTAATTTGAATTTCAGCATATTTTCCCTTTACTTATGCTGAAGGCATGATATTTGTAACATTTCATGTGTTCTAGTTGTTCTGTACTGTTATCTGGAGGATATGGAGATACAGATTTAAGCAGCTGCCATAAGTTCTCATCTAGTCCATGAATGATGCTTGATGTTGATGCCTCCATCAACTTAAAGAAGTATTGTTTAATCTTAGAATTTTTATTTATAATAGGTATATATTTTTATCAAATATTTTCCACATTTAGTGAGATAATAAAATGGCACAATCAATTGTCACTTCTCCATTAATTCTTTAGTGCAGTGATTATATTAGTGGCTTTTTTTTTTAATATACTTTAAGTTCTGGGGTACATGTGTACAATGTGCAGGTTTGTTATATATGTAATACCTGTGCCATGTTGGTGTGCTGCACACAACAACTCGTCAGCACCCATCAACTCGTCATTTACATCAGGTATAACTCCCAATGCAATCCCTCTCCCCTCCCCCTTCCCCATAATAGGCCCCAGTGTGTGATATTCCCCTTCCCGAGTCCAAGTGATCTCATTGTTCAGTTCCCATCTATGAGTGAGAACATGTGATGTTTGGTTTTCTGTTCTTGTGATAGTTTGCTGAGAATGATGGTTTCCAGCTGCATCCATGTCCCTACAAAGGACATGAACTCATCCTTTTTTATG
>NW_012110730.1:789195-801058 GCF_000951045.1 Mandrillus leucophaeus | reverse complement strand
AGATACGTTCCATGAACACTGAATTTATTGAGAGATTTCAGCACGAAGGGCTGTTGAATTTTGTCCAAGGCCTTTTCTGCATCTATAGAGATAATCATGTGGTTTTTGTCTTTGGTTCTGTTTATATGCTGGATTATGTTTATTGATTTGCATATGTTGAACCAGCCTTGCATCCCAGGGATGAAGCAGTGGTTTTTTTTTTTTTTAAAGTTTCCTCCTCTTCCATTACTGTAACAATTCCAGAGTTGACCATAATAAATTGGTCTTTTAATTCATTGCTAAATTACATTTGTAAATTCTTCATTTCAGATTTTTGTACCCATGTTCATCAATGAGATTGCCTACATCTATTTTATGGGCTGGATATACTCGTCCAGTTCTGATATCAGAGAAGTTTTAGGATCCTGAAATGAGTATCATGCCATGTTTTCCTCTTCTAGAACATGAGGCTTAACTTTCTGTTAAAGTACAGAAAAAATTTACTTGTAAAAATTCCTGGGTCTAGAAAATATAATGCTTATTTTATTTTTTGCATGATTTTAGATTTACTCAGGTTTTCTACTTCTTTAATTTTAGTCATTTATATTTTAAAAATCATACTTTATCTAATGTTTTAGTTTACTAGTAATATTTATACTCAGCCTTTTCTTTTTTAAAATTTGTCATATTTGCAATTGTGTCCCCCTGACACTTTTGTTGTTGTACTTATACCTTTTCTCTATTTTCTTGATAAACCTGACAGTTTATTTTGCTATATATTTTTTAAAGTTTTTGTTATTCATCTTCTCCCATATGTGTTCTATTTTGTTTTTATCTCTATTGTCATTCCTTCCAGTTTTTCTAAGTTATATTGCTCTGTTGTTAGCTTCTTTTACGAGCACTCAGTTCAATTACTCTCTATTTTTCTCATTTGTTAATGTATGCATCTAAGTCTAGACTCTTTTCTCTGTGTACCACTTTGGCCATATCCCAAAGCACAGATTTCAAAATATAATGCTCAGTCCTCTTCATTTTTAAGTAGTTTGTCATTTTGGTTTTATAATTTTATGAGTGAAGAATTATTTAAATGCGTGTTTTTCCAAAGATTTTTGGAGGTAGAAACTAACTGTTGAGAATTTTTACTTGAATTGAGTTATACAAAGCAAATGTGGCTTATGAGATTTTCCCTTTTCTATGTTGGTTTAGGTTTTCTTTGTGACCTAACACATGGTCTGTTTGAGGATATTTCACAGAAGTGTATGTGTGTGTGTATGTGTGTGTGTATGTGTGTGTGTGTGTGTGTACTCCTCAACTTACAATTGACTTACATTCTGATAAATTCACTGTAAGTCAAAAGTAACATCAATCAAAACTGCGTTTATTTCCCTAATAAACTCATCATAAAGTCAAAAAATGTTAAATCAAATCTTAAAAGCCCAGATGTTCCTCAACCTATGAGGAGGTTCCATCCTGATAAATCTATCATAAAGTCAAAAAAAATCGTAAGTAATACAATTGTAAGTCCAGATGCTCCTCCACTTACAATTGGGTTATTTCTCAATAAGCCCAATGTAAATTCAAAAAACCATAAGGCAAATCATTGTATGTCAAGGACCATCTAAACACACACACACACACACACACACACAGATGCATACATATACATATGTTATCACCAAAACTATTTTCTTTTTACACATTCAACTAGATAACACTTCCCAGGCTCCTTTCCAGGCAAGTATGGCAAAACAATGAAGTAAAGAGTACGGTGTCTGTCTTAGTGCATTTTGGGATGCTATAGTAGAATACTTGAGACTGGACAATTTATAAAGAACAGATATTTATTTCTCACACTTTTAGAGGCTGGGAAGTCCAACATCAAGGGACTCACCTCTGGCAAGGGCCCTTGTGCTACATCATTCTAGGGCAGAGGGCAGAAGGGCTAGACAGAGTGAGAGAGCAAGAGATGGGGGGTAAACTGACCCCTGTTATAGCAAACCTATTCCCACTGTAACAGCATTTATCACATGTATTCATTCACGAGGGCAGAAATATCATGGCCTAATCATCTTTTATTAGGCCCTACTTCCTAAAACTGTTTCACTGGGGATTCAGTTTCCAACACACAATTTTTGGTAGACACATTCAAACCACAGCAATGTCTACCTCAGATTTTGGCCATAAAAATCTTCCACTTTTGATCCAACAGGCTCTTTTAAGGCTTAAGGTGATAAACACAGTAAGCTTGTAAGCCAGATGTTAAAGGGGAAAAGATTCTTGACATTGGTTGAATAATAACTTTATCCAACACAGGGAGAAAGATTCTTGATATTGGTTGGATAATAACTTTATGGACATGACACCAAAAGCACAGGCAACAAAAGCAAAAGTAGACAAATGGGTTTATGTCAAACTAAAAGCTTTTGCACACCAAGAGAAACCATCAACAGAATTAAGAGATAATCCGTAGAATGGGAGAAAATATTTGCAAACCATTTATTGAGAACAAGTTAATATCTAAAATATATAAAAATTTCGAACAACTCAATTGCAAGAATTTAAATAACCTGATTTTACAAATAGGCAAAGGACTGGAGAGACATTTATCAAAAAGAAGTCATATGAATGGCCAATAGGTAAATTTTTTTAAATGCTCCACATTACTAATCATGAGGAAAACGAAAATCAAAAGCACAATGAGATGTTACCTCATCCACACTATAGTGGGTATTATTTTAAAAGATGAAATGCAGTAAGTGTTGGTGAGGATGAAAAGAAAAGGGAACGCTTGTACACTGTTGACGGCATTATAAATTGGTACAGTCATTTTGGAAAACAGTATAAAGTTTCTTCAAAAAAACTGAAAACAGAATTACTACATGATTCAGCAATCCCACTTCTAGGTATATATACCCCAAAGGAATTGATATCTGTATGTATAAGAGGTATCTGTCCTCTCATGTTTATTGCAGCATTGTGCATAATACTAAGATATAAACAACCTAAATTTCTGTGGACAGATGAATAGACAAAGAAAATGAAAGATTATTCATTCTTAAAGAAGGAGGAGACCCTGTAATCTGCAGCAAAATGGAGGACATTACACTAAGTGAAATAAGCCAGACACAGAAAAACAAACACTGCATGATCTCACCTATATGTGAAATCTATAATAGCTGTACTCATAGAAGCAGCGTAGAATGGTGGTTGCCAAATGTTGGTATGGGGGAAATGAAGAGATGGTCAGAGGTACAAAGTTCCCATTACGCAAGAGGAATAGTTCTGGAGATCTAACAACAATAACAACAACTCATCTAATGTAGAAAAAAGAATGCTAACCATGTTTGAAGAAAAAATTTGAAATCTTGGTTGGGGGAAAATTTCCCTTTTAAGGAGAATTTCCAAGCCTGGGGTTGAGTATTAAGCAGATAGTACTATAGTTGAAAAGAAAAGTCTAAAATGAAAGACGAGAACTGTATAAGGAAAAGTGAGAGATGAGAGTTGTCAGATACACTACAGAAGAGTGCAATATTCTTGACAAATAAGCCCAGACATAGGAAGCTGAGTGAAGTTGACTACTAATGTCCTTCAGAATTGGAGTTGTATGTGAATACCCTACAAACTGGATCTTTCAAATACACTTGAATCAAATATGAATATAGTATTCCTGAGACACAGCACTACCTCTTTTTATACATTGTACTCAAAGGTCACAGCTGAGAAGTCTCAGCAGACAATGTGGGCAAAATTGGTCTAATTTTAATCAGGGTGCAAAAACTCTAATTTCAAATTGTGTATTTTTTTCTCTCTTTAATAAAATGCCTTCTATATTGTTGTCTCTATCACAACACCTATGTAGCCTATGACGCACGGGTGCATAGTGGGGGTAACTGTTGCTCCATGATTCTTTAAATATTTCCAACATTACTTCCACTGTTACTTTAGCAACTTTTTTTAAGAACATGGGTAAATCACTTAGATTATAAAGATACTAAGTTTTAACACTGAAAGTACCAGTAGACATGTTCAAGACCTGAGAAGGCAAAAAAAAAGGACTTTGTCATTATCAACTGTGATTGATTGCTCCTGATTGCTTGGAGTTCTGCTTTGTGAAGGACTCTAAGGTCATTTCTACAGCAAGAGTGGTACAATTCATTACTGATGCCTGCTGGGGAAAATGGTGGCTTGCATTCTGCATGTTCGCCATCCCTTATCTAGGATAATGCCTCCTTTTACAAATACAGGAAATGAGTCTTAGAGAACAAGTAATTCGCTCAAAAGCCAATAGCTATTTAGTGTCAAAGACAAAACAACCTAGGTCTCCTGTATTAGTTTCATTTCATTGCATAATACTTGGGCTGAGATTTTTGGTTGTTATCAATTTTCCTGTAATATTAACTCAACTTTTTGGCTGGGCATGGTGGCTCATGCCTGTAATCCCAGTGCTTTGAGAGGCCAAGGCATGAGGATTGTTTGAGGTCAGGAGTTCAAGACCAGCCTGGCCAACATGGTGAAACCCCATCTCTACTAAAAATACAAAAATTAGCCAGGCCTGGTGGTGGGCACCTTTAATACCAGCTACTCAGGAGGCTGAGGCAAGAGAATTGCTTGAACCCAGGAGGTGGAGGTTGCAATGAGCCGACACCGTACCACTGCACTCTAGCCTGAGTGACAGAGCAAGACTTCATCTCAAAAAAAAAAAAATTAACCCAATTTTTGGACTTTAAAAAAATAGGTGAAGAGACATTAATGGTAAAACCTTCAAAATCTGATGTTAACAAAAATCCCTGAAGACAAAGCTACTTATTTTAAAAGACCATTCTAAAAAATGTTAACCTAAAATGTAGTAATGTTTATCTCCCCCCAAAACCAGTATATATTAGTTGTCTGTGGCTGTACAACCAATCAACCTAAAACATAATGGATGAAAAAACAATAATCATCGTTTATTAATGTTTCTGTGTCAGAACTTTTGGGAGTGCCTTGGCTGGGCAGTTCAGCTGAGTCTTCTATGAGGTTGCAATCAAACAGTGTTAAAGCCGGGGTCATCCGAACAGATAAAACTTGAATTTCTGGGGGTGGAATGGCTGGGCACCTAAAGCATCTTCTCTTTGTGGTCCCTCCATATGTTCCCTCCTGCCCAATGGTTTCAGGGTAGCCAAACTTATTACATGTGAGCTCAGGGCTCTCTCAAGGGGCATGTCTTGAGAGAAAGAGAGCCTGATGGAAGTTGTACTGCCTTTAAGCAGCCAGCATCAGGATAATGTCACTTCCACCATAATCTATTGTTCAAGGCAGTTACAGAGTGCATGCAGATCCTAATTCTCAATGAAAGAGTGTCAAGTCAAATCGTAAGAAGACAACATGGAATGGTATATATAATACAATCTGCCATGCAGGATTAGTAAGAGTCCAACAACTAGCATCGCAGGAAAGAGTTAAGAAGCAACCAGGTCATAACGTCCTGAGAATTGGGCTAAGATTATTAATTACCCCAATTATGGTTTCAAATGCAGGGCATTCAGTTAAATTTGAACTTCAGATAAACAATGAATAATTTTCAATATAACTATGTCCCATGCAATATTTGGGACATATTTATCTCCAAAAATTGTTTATTATTTGAAATCCAAATTTAGTTAGGCATTCTGAATTTTTATTCACTAAATTTAGGAACCCTATGCCAGACTGACTCAGATGGACAAGGAATCATATTTCTACATGGTGTTCAGATTGGAAATGAGACCATCTTACTGCTAGTATCAACATTTCCAAGTTTTCCTGGATACAGTAACCAAAATTGTCTTATCCAAAGTTGGTTCCATCACTGGAGTGGAATATGAACTTCCACGTTCCAAGGAAGGAGTGAATTGGGGATCATTGTCATTTTAGCTCTCTTAGTTTCCCAGAGTTTTGTCTTTCAATCTTTCAGTTGTGCATAAACTAATCTCCTGGCACTGGTTTTGTTTCCTGACAGGCAACATTAATTCATTTTCACATTCACACTAAAATCACTTCCCTCTCTGTCTAACGACAACAATAATGGTGAAAGCCCACTTGGAAAACAGCTTGATGGAACAGCTGCTTCAGACTCATTAGGAATCTCACACTTTCTGTAATTTAGGGGAAAGGATGCCCACAACCACAAGCACATTGCAGTTCAGGTATCAAGCAGACACTGTACTTCTTTTTCTGGTTCATTTTTCTACTCATGCAATTAATATATAAACTATTCACTCAATTATTGTAAAATCTTAAGTGACTTGCTAAAATTTTCACCACTAATTTCCAGGATATTCAACCAGAATGTCCTGCAATGGGCTCTCCCCTTATTCCATAAGTTTCAAAGCTGCCTCTCATTCCCAAAGTCAGTTAAATACTGGCTTAAATCTTCCCTCTTATATAGCATCATTAGTTGTTGTATAACCCATTCTGGGTCCCCAAATTAAGATCTGAGATTTAAGATATTCATTAACAAACTAAGAACATAGTTATCATTATGTTCTTCCTCTGCTACAGACAAGTACAAATTTTGATGACTCACCTGAATTCAAGTTACCATGGGAACTATCAGAGTGATGCTACCATAGATAGAAAATGTCCTTGGTTGCAACATAATATTAGGGCCCTCCATCTATTTCATGGGTAGAGCCAGGTTTTCTCTTTCACTGCTACAATAAAGTATGTAGTAGACACTGTTGGTACCAACACAACATCCATTGTCTTCTTTTTCCTTAATAACAGAACCTCAATTTTTCACAACTATCTACCCCCTTCTACCATGTGCCTCGGGGAACAGTTTGGGGCTCAGAGAACAAACACTGAGACCAACTGTGAGGTAACCTGATACACACGAAACTCAGCTCCAGGTTAGTCTAAGTCAACCAAAGAATGGTATTTCCCTGGCCACTGTTATTGGTCCAAGGGTAGGCAGGTGGACATGGAAAGGCAAGTAGGTAGCCCCAGTCATACTAAAGGTCACCGTGAAGTAATGCCAGAATTACTCTTGGAATTAAGTCAACATAAACCCCAGCAAAATGATGAGGCAGAAAGAACCTGGGTCATTGATGGCATCACTGAAGCACTCTGACACCATCTGCTTTGAGCCACAACTGAAGCAAAACAGAAGATAAACTTCTTTATTAATTAATCACTTTGAGTCAGGATTTTCTGATTCTAGCAGTCAAAACTTCCTCAGCAACACTAGATATAGAATGTCATGTGATGTAACACAGTGTCAACCAGTAAATTGTCTGATCCTGTGCTGACATTTGCTGAGATGACAAACGTCTACCTGCCACTACTGTACTTCCAGGATCTTGGCCTACAAGTGTCAGAGATCCTAAGCAAAATTTGAAGTATCAGACATCCCAAGCAAAAACACAGAATTTACTGGCTAATGTCCCTGAGAAATACAAAGATTAAATATAATTTCCGTTAAATTCACAGTTTCTAATGGTGTTATCAGGATTTTATCTCTCTTCCCATTTATCTCCATTCTATTTTTTACCAGTAGGCCTCATTATCAGTAAGGCCTTACCCATAGCAGATCAATGACCTCCAGCGGATCCAATTTTATGTTTTAATGTCAGATATAAAGACCTCTCCTTTTCTATCAGCATATATATAAATCCCTAAAGAGGGATCTGATTAGTTCATTGGTCATGTTCCTCCTCTATGTAACAGTGGTGCTATAAATTGTGTCCCTATAAAATTCACATATCGAACTCCTAACTATATTTGGAGAGAGGGCCTGTGAGGAGATGATAAAGTCAAAATGAGGTCATGGGATGTGACCCTAACCCCTATGGCCTCATCTTATAAGGTTGGTGCCCTTATAAGAATAAAGAAACATCAGAGTAAGTAAGCCCTTAAAATCACCTCCTACAATCCTCTAGCTCCTTCTTCCCTTCCCCAGAAACTTCAGAAGTCACATGTTCTGCATGGTATAGCTACAAAATGGAAGCAGGTTGGGTCTCTACTTCCTGCTTGGACAAAGCTTCTCATTTCCTACCAGATAGGAATGTAAGCAACAAAATGCCTTAATTTAATCAACTGAGATTTTAGTATTTGTTTATCACAGTACTGCCAACCTAGCTTAAATAATATACCAAGATGTATTATTGTACTATTATACTAGACATTAGTAACGTATAAGTTGGAAAGTTATTCTAAAATCCTTTCTTTGTTTAGGAAAACATTGGCTATTTTGATTACCATTTTACAAACCAATAGAATATGAATATAATTTGAAACAACTAAAAAGAAATGAAAAAATAAAGAAAACTGAAATATTCACAATTATTTTAGGTGAAATATAATTCTATTTGTGATTGGCTTTAAAATCCTTAGCAAAAGAGAGAGAAAGAAGCATTAAATAAAGTACATGGGTTAAAAACATTAATAATATAAAGGTTTATTATAATACTCTTTTCTTTTTTATATGCATTTGAACATTTTTGAATAAAAACTTAAAAAAAAAAGATAGCCAAAAAGGAGGTAAAGCAAAAAAAAACAATAATTAACCACAAGAAATAGAAAGAAGGAAATCAAATGACAGAAATAAATCCAATTCAATAATCCAAATAAGTGTAACTGTACCAATTATATTAACTAAAAGACTTCCAGATTAGGAAAAACAAAACCAAATGAAACAAAACACATTCATATGCTTTTTATAAGAGAGACAACCAAGATAAAATAAAATGATATAGTAATTTGAGATTAATGAGATAGAAAATCTGAGGAAATTAATTCTAAAGCTTAAAGTGTTATTAAATGTATCCATTAACTGCCTATTTAATATCCATTTTCCCTTTCTTCTTTTATACTAGAACTCTATTGTGTTGTTACCCATTTATTATGGGATTAGGGGAAGATGATTTCATCCCCAATTCAGGGATGAACATTGACAATCATTGAGACCTTTGCTTGCCAGTGATTCACTGGTAAGAGGATACATCACCCCTTTCTGGCCAATGATAACTAAACAGAAGCTGCTGGAGGCCTTCTGGGAAAAATTTTATCAAGCTTGCAAGGTTATATATAGATAGACTGATCATATATAGAAAAATAATACAGACAAAATATATTTTGTATTGATATATTATCCTAGTCATTAGTAAAAGTTGATTACCTTGCATACTTTATTTAAATCTTAATTATTCCATTAACTTTAGGCAGTACTCCTTTATCTTCACTTTGAAGATGAAGACATTCATACCCCTTCCCTACCTTTCTTCACCCACTACAAACTCTAAACTTCTGTTAGCTGCATTTGTATTTTTGTATCATCAAACTTTTCAACTGTTACACTTTTTAAACTACAGCACAAAACAAACTCTTCATACTTTGCTCATAGATATTCTCTAAAAGTCAGCTTCTAAAAAGTAGGAACCCAGCCCAACTCTACAATAATATAGGCATAGGTGAGACAAGAGCATAAGAGGGGAAAACGCTAAAATCATGGGTCTGGATACTAAAACCACCTGTATCTCTAACAATGTGGTCCTGGGTAAGTTACTTCTGTGGCTCCATTTCATCATCTATAAAATTTAGGAGTTGGCCTAAGCTGCTTCTCTAGAATCTTTCAGCAACAGAAAGAAAAACTAAAACAAAGGGTAGAATTATCTGATTTAACTGCAAAGAAGGAAAGCACACCCAGAGCTTAGAAAATAATTTTGAGCTAAAGCAAGGAGTATGTCAACAGTGACCTTTATCCATACCACGGGAGTTCAATGTGTTTCTGCTCTAGTGGTATGCAGAGATGGCATATTTATTCAATTCTTTCAGTTAGAAAGATTAAAATGCAAATGTATGTAAATTATGCACATTATAAATGAGAACAAGAAAGAAAAATAAAACTCTGATTACTGGTTGGCTAGAGGAACATTAACAGAATCCTGAAATGAAACCCAAAAATCCATGCTTGGAGAACCACAGCCAAGATAAATCCCCACTCTCGCCCCTTCATTTCTTAAGTCGCCACCTGGCTTCTCTACCATCAGTCAGTGCTCAATGCTCCTGGCTGCATTTACATTACACGTGTGTAGGAGGTACAGAGTCTCAATCCACAAAACTCAAGTATGACAAAATTCAACTTTATTTTCTATATATGATATGCGACCTTACTTTCTATCTCAAAATTTCTACTCCATTCTTTGGCAAAACTTGAGTCAGACAGTCCTGGGTCAATGCAATCAAGTCAAAATTGTATTCTCTTGACCCTTACCCCAGGGGTTGCAACTGAGATCCAAAGGATGGAAGACTGTAATACTTAGCATCAAACCATGGAAAAAGGCCTTCCATTATGATCTCATAGGTCTGCGCTGACATCTACTGCAGTGTCTTGATTCCCTCCAGTCGCCTTTCCCCACTGGCATCTGGAGAGCCATACACACCCCACCTGGTCCCTGTTCAGTTGCAGTCTCCACGCTGGCCATACTACTGCTTCCCCCATCCCAATGAGCGGCTTCTCCAAGTCCTAGGCTTCCTTCAGTTATCTCTCTGGCTGTCTCAGCAGGTACATGAAAATCACTGGATGTTCTGCCCTGCCAGTCTCAGTCCATAAGAAACCTAGGGGCTGTCTCAACCCCTCCTTTTCTGGATACTGCATGTCGGCATCTCTATTCTTCTGCTTTTGCCATACAGCAAGGGGTGCTAGAAACTCCATGACTTGCTGGCTTCCCTAATCCTCACTTGGCATGAAACACAAGTCTCGCCTGCCTTTGGATCACATATTCTCTCACTCCTCTACTCCTCAACAGGACAAAGGTCCCTTCTCAGAGGCACTCATTGCTAAATCCCATGCTCTTTATTCCTTTCTGCTTTGCTGTCTTCCTTTCAGCTCATAAGATCTTTATCTAGTTTAGGAAGCTAAGGGAAACAAAACCACATAAGCTCTGCTTCTGGTAATAGCAAACCAACTCCTGTCAGACCAGCCCAACCACAGATAACACCATAAGCTATGAACAAAATATGAAAAATAACCATCAGAAAGCATCGAAGGATTACCAAAAGCAAGAGAAGCTAGAGGGGAATCAACATGGTGAAACGTAACGGTACTAGAAGTTAAGGCTTCTCATCTAAAGGCATGCCACAATTAAGATGGCTAAAATATGTACATAAGCCTGCAGACTCACTCCCTAGAAGAACTGGAGTAAAGAGTTAGGGGCTAGCACAGCAGCTGGAAAGTTAAGAGGGAATCCTACAATGGAAGGAGCTCAAACTTCTGCATATAAATTCTGTCCAGATCTCTATCTCACCTGTCAATTCTGCTTGCTTGGGGAAGATTCCAGGCAGCTCAGCTAAGACTAAAAGAATCAGTCAGACATTTCAGCTGCTGCCATAGGAGAAATAGAATTTTGAGTTTTAATCCAGCCTAGTTAACTGCCTACTAAAACAAAAATCAATAATCTTCAGAGGAAAATTGCAGAATAGTCAGAATCTGTATGTTGTATCATTCACAATGTCCAGAATGCAATCTAGAACTACCAGACAAATGAAGAGACCTTACTCAAGAGAGTAGGCAATCAGTGCAGACTAAACTAAGATAACCCAGAAGCTAGAATTATCAGGTAAGATTTTAAAGCAGCCACTGAGATGGTTAGGGTGGAAACTGACTGTTAAGAAGTATAAGACGGCTGGGCATGGTGGCTCATGCTTGTAATCCTAGCACTTTGGGAAGCGGAGGTAGGTGGATTTCTTGAGCCCAGGAGTTTGAGACCAGCCTGGACAACATGGCAAAACCCCATCTCTCTACAAAAAATACAAAAATTAACCAGGTATGCATGCCTATAGTCCCAGCTATTTAGGGGGCTAAGGCAGGATCACTTAAACCCAGAAGGCCAAAGCTGCAGTGAGCTGAGATCATGCCACTGTACTA